>NW_017890670.1:0-40261 GCF_001540865.1 Ananas comosus | reverse complement strand
GTCGGCGCAACGTAACCCTCGCGGAAGTAGAACATTAACTCCGATAAACTCTAACTTTTTGGAGTTGTCATAAACCAATTATACTTTCGCTTACAAAGTCCAATTAGATCCTCGTCTCTCAACCGAGCCCTAATTCCTATGTCAACCGGAGCCTAAGGTTCGCGTAGTGTCCATAAGACTCTAACCCTAAGCTATCTGATACCAAATTAATCTGTCACGCCCCAGGACGCGCGGAGGCCCTCCGGTAGCTGCCCAGACCGTATATGTCTACACATATAAGGCTCTAACAATAGGAAGCGGAAGTAAAAGATAGTAAATGAACAATGAAGAAGTAGAATACGAGCAGCTAATGATTATCAGAGCGAGTAAATGTTCTAATCTTACACATAGGTAATATGGTAAGTAGACAAAGATATACAATAGTTTAAAGGAATCAATATGTACAATATTTCTCTCAAAGTACAAACGAACGGTGGTCTTATACTGGGTTGAACTCTCAATCCTCTCGCAAAGGAAAAAAAAATCGAGAGGTAGACACCTAGCCAACTCGTCCTCGATAGGAAGCATAAGTCGAAGCAACTCCAGCTTCCCGCGGATCCTGGCCTTCACTGAGTTGGAAGCTTCTTGTATAACTCAGAAAAGAGGGGATGAAAACTAGATATATAGTTCCCAGTGTGGGCTGAAGTTATGACTGCATGTAAGGGGACTGAGATTTTTTGACGTTTGCAACTAACTCTCTTGTTGCTGATGTTTATATGTGTGTAAAATTAATCTCATAAGCACTCGTCAAATTTTTGGGAGAAAATGAGCTAAAGCGAGAAGTTTACATGCGACATTATTAGTTTTTCACTTAGGTGAATAGTAACTCCGGTTTTTCGGTGAAGCCTAGGAGTAGAGTTGAGCTTTACTACGTGTATCGGACTCGTTATATCAGTTCCAAATAGTTCGTTGATCGACGGATTCAGCGTTCTAGGAATAATGTTCAACTACGATTTCGGAGTTTGACGCCGGATTTTGGAAAATCCAAACAATTACATGTTTTATTTGTATTTTTGTGTGTTTCTTTTGATCGGAACGAAGGTTTGGTTTTGTCGTGTTAATCCGTGGTCAGATCGAAATGAATCGAAAGCTGTAGCCTTTGTTGTCTCGAGGTGTGTGATCGCACTGGTGCAATGCCGTTCGCAAATCTGACGACGCCGATGCTGCGGAGTATGCGCGTTGTTCGAAAGAGGTCGGTGATGGCAAACGAGTAATTTCGCAAAAGTTTGCGACATTTCTTAGTTATCCGAACGACCGAGGGATCGAACGTGCGGAGGTGCGGCGTACCACGCGATTTACTCGCGCTGTGAAGGTCTTTGTTGCAAATTTTTTTGTTTCGGGAGGACTTTTGGTGCAAAGTGGCCTTTGGTTACATTGTATCCTTAGGGTTTCATCATGAGGGAACCCTAGACCCTCAACCGTGCTCCCTTACCTAGCCCTTAGCCGCCTTTCAGCCTGGTCCTCTCCACTTGTGCGCGAATACACGTCTCGGCCGCTGGCTAAGAGCTCGGTCGGCCGCGGTTAGAGCCACACGGCGCCTCTCGATTTTCCTCGGACCCCACTTGCTCCTTTTTGGTTGGCTGCTGTGCTCGGGAGATGTTGTGACCCGAGCACCACCATCTCTGCTGAACTAAATCTCCCCCCCGAGCGTGTCCTGGTCGTCCCGTAGCCGCAGCCCCCGCACGCCACGGCAAGTGGGCCAGATCTGAGCAGATCTGGCGAGGCTGTTGAACCCCTTCTCCCTCGCGAAGCCACCTTCGCTGTTGGTGCGCGCCTCCTGGCACCTCCCGGGCCCTCGCCGCCTCACGATACCTCGCCGGTCCCAAGGAGGGCCGCGGCCGTCGCTCGCTGCGGCTCCTGCGGGCGCCGACCTGGTGCGGGCCGAGCGGTTGCCACTTGCCGCCAGCGCGACGCCCACCACCTGGAATCCTCCCGCCGACTCCTCAGTGCGCGGCACCTTCCGTCGGTCGCCGCCGCCCGGTGCGCTTGCGTTCGCCGCCTCGGCACGCAGGCGGCCGCCTAGCCCGAGCCCAGGGCGAGGCTTTGTTCGATCTTCTGCGACGGCCGCAGTCCACCAGAGGTCGCTCCTTCTCATTCTAGGCTCTGGGGACTTGCCGTCGTCGATCCCGACTTCCCGGCCGCCTGTCCGTGCTCGCAGCTCCTTTTTTGGAATCCGTGTCCTTAGCGTCTGGTGCGGGACGAGTTGCTACCGCGACGCGACCGCCGCTTCTCGCGACCAACGAGGTGGCACGGAGTTCTCACTCCCCGCACCGACTCAGGGCCCGCGCGTGCCGCCGTTGCCGCGGAGACCCGGCGGAGCAAGCGTTGGCTCGGCCAAAGCCGAAATAATGGCTTAGTGAGTGGGTTTTTTCGTTCTGGGGATTCCGCGAGCTTGCCCGATCTTACGGGAGGGAGACGATGGACCTGGTATAGTTCTGATCATTCGTGCTACCTCTTGGATTCTGTTCGGGAAGGTCCGTTCCGTTGTTTTTGAGCGACAGTCGTCCGTTTCAGTGCCTTTTGGCTGCTGTTTTCGGGTCTGTGCTTGTTTTTTCCGCGCTGATACCGGGCTGTTACGATGCACTCCGGAGGTGAGCATGGTGACCGCTGTCAGTGCTGATCACAATTCACCTTCCTCTTGGAATAGAAGTGTCTGGTTATCCTATTCGGCCAGCGATCTTCTTGGACTGCGCACTAGTTCGCTAGACCTTGGGTTGCTCCCGCGCTTCCACAGCGAGCGCTGTGCTCCAGATCGTGGACGGATCGGTAGTCGAGAACTGTCAAGTACGATGGTCTCTGGGACTTTGGAAGTCCTGTGTTTGGAGTGAACTAGTCGCTTTTGATCGCTCAATTACATATAAATGATTAGATTCTATGTAACTTGAGGGGCTTTTATGCAATTATGCATTGTGTGGCTACTGTGGCACGTGCCTGTGAGTGTTTTGACCTCATGGACTGATTGTCATTGATCACGTTAGAAAACTTTCGCGGAATCGAAAGGTTGATCCATGGTTTTTCGCGAATTCGCCGAAAGACGCGATTCGGTTGCGACTCTTTGCGACGGTGTTTGGCTGCTCCGTTGTTTTGTTGTGAGCTTGTTGGTGGTCACTCGCATTCATTTAGGGGTTCGAAATGGGCGGTGTGAGCTGACGGTTAGGTTCGGGTGTCGCAATTAGAACACTTCGCGAACCGAATTCGAAACGATTATCCGACGATAATGTTTCGGACAACGAGGAAGTGTGTCTTTGTGTATTGTATTGCACGATTATCTATGTTTAGTGGCAGCAGGTGATCGTAGCTCGAGTCCGGTAGTTCACGGAAGTTCGTGGTGTCGCCGCGGAGTCCCGTGCGATTACGGGACTTCCCGGCGTATACTACAGGCGATCGGTTTGGTGAAACGGTCCCTAGGTGGTTTGCTTGTAGGTTGTGGATTTAGTGATTATTAGTTGTGGGTTTAGACACTAAACCCGATGTGGACTTTCCTTAGTCTCGGTCGAACTTCTTTGAGTCAGGAGACAGGTCGCGATGTACGGTGGGTACTTCGATCGAAGTCGGAAGCAGTGGTGCACGCTCGGATATTCTTCTATCCCTCGTTTTTATTGCTATTTCGTTATTATATTTAGCTTGCATCCCGTTGTTTTTTATACTTATCATATGTTCTATGTTAGTATCATGTGTTAGGGAGTAGGTAGTTTATCCATATGTGATACGGTGACCTGAGTTGGTCGGTTTTACGTACTTTGTATCCGGTGACTGATTGGGTCGCGTTTTCTTCGTATTTCGTCTTTCGGTGACCTAGTTATCGTGCTTTTATCTTATGTCCTTGACCGGTTGGTCGGTTGTTGCATTAATGTAGTTGGGTTGGTCTTTTTCTTGGACTTCTGTTGTTCGATACCTTTGAGGTGGTGTTACCCTGGGGGTAGGATTGTCGGCTGGTGCGTGACGCGGTTTCTTGAGTACTATATCGTACACTACACTCCTGGCCTCGGTTCTTGCGTTTCGTATTATTAGTTGCATCGAGGCAGTATCTAATATTATCTTTATTTACTCTGCCTGGTTGATCGTAGTGTGTAGTCTGTTTATAGGGGTAGAGTTAGATGGCATTCGTATATAATATACTTGTGACCTGAGTTGGTCGGATTCTCCTGATTGCATCGTCGTGACCTGTGTTGGTCGTTCGTTTTACTTTCGTATATTGACCTCTCTTGGTCGGTTACGTTGTTATTGATGGACCCTCACGGATCGGTTAGGCCCCGGAGGTGCAGTGTATTGTCGGTGATTGCCGACGGTGGCTATTGATATATCCGCATTGATTCGCAACACTCGATGTGCATTTCACGCTAACCACGGGTTGATCCCCAGAGAGGAGTGTTCTTTTCCGAGAAATAGTGGGTGTACATCTGACCGTGAGCCAGCGGTGTTTCTTTGTGACTGGGTTACATGCCAGGTGCTGAGCAGATAGTGGCTTTTTGCCTGAGGTCCTTAGACGAAGGCGGTTTAGATTGGGGTATTTTGGCTTCTCGTCGCGGTTGACCATCATATGCTATAGTAGCGGTTGTTGCATGTGTATTTAGATTCTTTTCTTACTTTTCTTGCTTATATAGTTTTGATTATCCTTGTATACTTGAAGTTGTACTACAAGTGTAGCAGGATAGTGTGCTTTCACTACATATATATCTTTCGTTCAATTTCGTTGCTACTGTATTACTTACCATACGTTGTTTATCTTCCTAGATCGGTGAGTACTCTCGCTTTCTTCGGCTTGCGGGTCCACTGGGAGGGAGACATTGTTTACATTTCTCACCTCCCCACCTTTTTCAGGGTATCGCAGGGCGATGAGTAGTGGGACGGATGAGTGAGCGTACGTGTGTAGCGGTCGATAGAGGCTTCCGACCCAGGTTATTTATGATTTAGTTATTATATTCGGTATTTCTGTTGATATATGTTTAGTTGGTTTGTATGGATTCGGTTTTTTTTACATTGGAAATGTGTTTCTGGATTTTGTAAAATAAAAGGTTTTTACCCCTCGTGGGTAGCGTTGTTTTTAAAAGACATAAGGGTTCTTGTGTAGGAAAGCTTTCAAGGTTTTGTGGATTTTGTTTAATACTCGAATGTCAAACTGTTGATGGTGGAATGAGGTGAGGATGAATGTATAGCTATGCTGTATATTCTGTGATTGTGGTTGTATAACTGTTTTGTACTTTTTGTATCGTGTGAGCGTGCAAGTACAGGTGGAGACTCTGTCGTGTGAACAGTGGATTCCTGTATTTGTGTGAGCGGAATCTGGCATATCTGGGGGTCAGGTTTTCTCAAAAACAAATTCAAACGTTTCCGCCTGTATTTCAAACAAAAAGAGGACCCGCGGGCGTGGACACTCGCTCAATTGCACCACTAGGCCCAAAGAAGAGGTAAGTACAATATAAATTAGCAATAACAGCGAACACGAACTGCTGAAGGTAGATGCATAATGAAATGCTTATGCTACTATGTCTGAGTAAGCATGATGTTATGGTAATGTAATACGCTATCATAAGGTATATATATTCGCCTGCCATAACATATGTTCATATAAAAGCAAGTAACTCACGATGCCCACTGTCAATGCATAAGGGTAAACTTTATCAACACAACGAGTATGCTACATGCATAATAAATTGCATGTATACTAATGTACCAAAGTGCTATTCATAAGCTGTGTCCAAGTATCAATACTAATCCTATCTAGTAGTGATTGTTCATATTCAACACCGATGTCGATTTCCATTTCCAATTAAGGACCTACACAAGATAGTCCAGCTGTGTGCGCAGGCCTAGTGTGCTGTGGTATGCCCGATTCACTTACTCTTGGAATGTGTTGTCCCACTTCCGCACGCGTAGGTTTCTCAATACGCACGAGCGAACGTTAGTCGCGTATAGGGCTAACTCCGGAGTGCCGGCTGTAGGGAGCTGACCCTACAAGCATGTGCGATGATGCACAAATGGCAAGACAAGCATAGTCGATGGCTCAAGTATCCTAACCCTATATTCTCTAACATTTAGGTATCATAACTAGCATCCCGAAATGATCTTAGTCTCAATTCACAATGTGAGTTTTGCATTGCTACCGCAAGTCCACTTGATGCACTTAGGCATTTGATGCTTCAACCAGTTTTCCAAATCCTCAATGGCCCATCCACTAGGTTTCAACTGTTCGAGCTCAATGCGCTTTATACATTAGCTTCTATTCCATACCTCTCTAAATGGCACAAGTTTGCTCATCTTTCATGTACAAGTAACCTCAGTTTAAATGCATGATTCCGTAACTCATTTTATACTAGTAGAAGCATGAAACAGAAGTTCATAGAGAATGACTAAATGCAACCAAGGCATTCCCAATCAACTCTGTACCTAGTGATTAGAGTCCAAATTTCATTCATATATAACACATGCATTTTAAGCATTCTGAAAATCATAATAAATACATTTGATATGAACTATGCCATGCTTTTTTTTCAATTTACGGCGACATAAATAACACATATATGGAGAATGTTCATATGTAGGCGGTCAAACCACACGAACGTCGCGTTAAGGGTTCTCGATCCGACAGAACAAAGTTGGTCCCGAGTCTCAAATACCCTAAAAGTATTGAGCCGAAAAGATACATGGGATTACGATGATTACAAGTCAAACTTAAACAATATTAGCAACAAGGGCTAAACTACACCACAATGAGGAAAAATCTTTTCAAGCTCCAAAGATGAGTTAAATCTCTTCCAATCCAAACCCAAGGAAGATTCTAATCAAACCAATTTAGTCAAAAGCCCTAGATCAAAAAGGCCCAAATATAAGCCTTAGAACCTCATCTAGGGTTTCATCTCAAGGAAATCTCTAAAATTCAAATCTAGAGGAAAAGATCTAGTCACTTACTCTAGAAAGCTTCAAACCAAAGCTCAAGTCCTCAAACTTAAGGATAATTCTACAACAAAGCATGAAGCCCAAGTCCAATGGTGGAAAAAGCCTCCAACACATAAGGCAAAAAGAGAGGCTTTATCTCTCTAAATCTAATATAAAACCACAGGAATCAAAGGGGATAAGTGTTGGAGGGCTCCTTACCTCTTTCCTGCTTGGTCCCAATCTCATGAGAGTCCACAGGGGTGGGGAGATACATATAGACGGCACAATTGCGAAGAACCCCCTACATTCAAACTGCTCAGATTCTGCCAAAAGTGTACCGGTACACGGGAAAGTGTACCGGTACACATCCTACGAAAACGCAAACCCGAGGCTCGGGTTTGAAATTTGCCACAAGTGTACCGGTACGACCATCAAGGGTGTACCGGTACAAAATGTGTACCGGTACAACCATCGACCTGTCACCGGTTACACCTCGTGCAGAATGCAATCCGAGAGTAGGCTAAGTCCAACTCTTTAGTGAGCTTAGCGCTACATAAAATACTACAATTCTCGGGATGCGAGCCATAGGTCGGAACACTGTCAACGACCCACCAGAAAGTATGGAAAAACTCAGAACATGGCCAATCACTCGAATCTCGCAATTTGCAAAGGTCCAGTGTGTTACACCAACGATCGAAATCTCGCAAAACGGCGCATAAAATGTAGGGACTTTTCGCGATTAATTGATTTTGCCAAATTGGCCTCTCAGCGGACTTTTCACGATTTCCGAAGATCCGTCCGTCGGATTTTCAAACGGATTGTACCAGCACGTTTAGCACGACTGGGGCATCGAATCTAGCATCTTACTTTGTCCGATTCGGTTTCGATTTGCGTCAAAACCATCCCTCTTTTGTTTTCACTATGTAGCCATTTATATTACTACATGTGAAACCAATCAAACCCCTTTTTCTCGACAACCGTGCATCAGAATCCAATTTCGTCAGTGCCATTGGGTCCAGAATGGTCGAACCGTTCGAAACGAGCTATTGGAGCGCTATGATCGGAGTCCAATGCGCACCAGAACCGTCTTCTACTTGCTGGCTTCTCCGAAAAGCCGGAGTTACTATTCACTTTAAGTTATCGGTTCAGGTTGCATAACTTCTCCATCTTAACTCATTTTCACCTGAAATTTGACGAGTGACTATGTAATTATATTACACATAAAAACATTGTCAACAAAAGGTTTAATTTTTTTATTACTAATAATCTCGGTTATTACATCTTATCTCATCATAATATTTATCACATAATATATATATCAAATCTTTTTTATTAGCATATTTTTTTTTGGTATTTTCTCATTTTCAGCTATACATTTCTTATATATAAATATAGATTTTTGTAATAGTATCCTTTTTTATTTTTATCTATATTTTTTTCAAATATTTCTTTAGTAATATCTTTTCTCATTTATTACAGCGGTATATCGTCATCGTCCTACTCATCATCATTATTTGTGCCGGTACATTATCGCGTTCACCACCTTCGTCATAATTAAAGAGGTATTTTAATTCTATCTGAAATTTTTTCTTTTTTTAATACGCCTTTATACTGTTTTAGTATTTTTTTTTTTTTTCTTATTTTCATATATACGTTTCTCAAATATAAAGTATATATTTTTTAGTAATATATATTTTTATTTTTATCTATATATTTTTTAAATATTTTAAAATATTTTTTTTAATATACTTTCTCATTTGTCCCTATTGTCGACACTGGTACATCGTCATCATTATCACCGACGCCGACACATTATCGCCTTCGCCACCTTCACCGCCTTCGCACAATTGAAGAGATATTTTGATCCCATCTGAAAATTTCTCTTTTTTTAATATATCTTTATACTGTTTTAGTATTTTTTTTTAGTATTTCTTATTTTTACTTATATATTTCACAAATATAAAGTATATTTTTTTAGTAATATTTTTTTTTCATTTTTACTATTATTTTTCTTAAATATTTTCAAATATTTTTTTAATAATATTCTTTTTTATTTATCTCCGTCGTCGACACTGGTACATCATCACATCACTAACGTCGGTACATTATCGCCTTTGTCATAATTAGAGAGGTATTTTAATTTCATCTGAATTGTTTTTTTTAATGTGCCTTTATACTGTTTTAGCCTTTTTTTTTTGTAATTTCTCATTTTTACCTATATATTTTTCAAATATAAAATATATATTTATTAAGTAATATTCTTTTTTATTTTTATCTAAATTTTTCTCAAATATTCTCAAATATTTTTTTAGTAATATTATTTCTCATTTGTCCCCATTGTCATCATTTTCCTCATCGTTATAGTCGTCATCGGCGCCAACACATTGTCGCCTTCGCCACCTTCTATACTACTACTAATTTCTATACTATTTTAGTTTTCTTAGATGTTGTAGAAATAGTTGTCCAATCAATCACTCTTTATTTGTATGGTGTTAATCGTTCTAAACGTGAAGATAAAGTGTTTCTCTTTTTATCATTTCACATAAAAAAAATTATTAATAACTAATTATTTGGATTGATTAACGTTTGAATCGAATTAGATTGATCCTCTAGGACAAAATAATGCTAACACACATTGACATGAAAAAATTATTAATAACTAATTATTTGGATGGATTGAAGTATGAATCGAATTAGATTGATCCTTTAGGACAAGTGCTAACACACATTGGCATGTGGAGAGACGCTATTGCAAACAATTCAGTTGTGTATTAAAACAGTGCACGTTAATATCGATAATTAGGATAAATGTGCTTTTTAATATTTTATTTTTTCTGTAGTTTTTCAAATTTATTTATCAGGGTTAATTTATTTAGCAAAGTTTTGTGAGTAAAATTGTGCTTAATCCATCTATTCCAAAAACTCAAGAAATAAAATCAAGCTATAAATTTTTATTTACTTATATGAATTCTTATTAAATTTATATTTTTTATTAATTTCATCTATTCTGATGATTTACTCATTATTTTTCTTACTTTCAGTGCAATATGTACGGAAGGGAGACTGATGTTGACATTTTCAGTTAGTTTAGTGACGAATTTTGTGTTTTTTTTCAATGATATCATGATAGATTTTGTGTTCTTTCTTTGATGATATTGTAATTATATTTTCTATTTCTGGTATTTTATTTTGGTAATGATTAAATATTATATATCGAATCTATAATATTTATTTATAAAAAATTTATTTTTTAGTATTTGTGCGACGTGCATTGCACGTGCACTTAACTAGTTTATTAAAGTAAACAAGTAGCTTTAATTTTGTATCGGAATGACTATTAAATGATTTAAATCAAATAAATTAAAAAGTTGGGGGGTAAAATTAAATGTTTGAAAGATTAGATAGTCGAAATCAAAATTATCGATAGTTCATATAAATTTTGTATGGGAATGGCAATTAAATGATTTATTTACCGTCGATTTAGGACGGATCGGACGGAGCTCCACCGATCCGGATCCATTTGCGTCTTTTCTCAAACCCAACACGATCCTATCACGGTCCCTGCACCGTTCTCTTCGATTTTCCCCTTCGTCTCTTATTTCTCTTCTCCCAAACCCAAGCATTACGTGTACCTCTCGCGGGTTTTTTAGTGCAATAATCTTCTCCTAAAATTTTATTCTAAAAATAGACCTGTTAAACTTTTATTTATAAATATGATCATATAGAAGCGGTGAATATCAGGGTAGATGCGAAGTAGCCTGTTTAAGTGAATATCAGGGTCTAGATTGCAATTTCTTGAAAAGTTTGGGAGCATCACTACAACAAGTTTATGTTTTAAAGACATATTACTTGAAACATATACATATATGACATTAAAAATTATTTTTAGTAACAAAATTTTATAAGTATTACTAATTCTAATTTTTTAGCAACATTTAGACTATAATGATGCTAAATATAAGAATTAACAATTTTTATTTTAAAAAATTATAATGTTTTAGCAACATATCATAATAAATGTTACTATTAATCTAATTTTTAATTAATATTTTCAAAGTAGTAAGAACCTTAGTATATATACACACTTCTCGTTGCCTGTTTTTTCCTTCTCAAACAAGCAACATCTGAAAATTTCTCACCTCCTCAACTTTTCACCTTCTTCATCATTACAATATATTAATTAGCACCCATCAACTATCACCTTTGTTAATTATTTTTTTTTTACAGGTTAAGCGCAAGTAGTGCATGATATTGTGTTCATCTCCGCGCCATATATTTTGAATCTGTTGGAATCAAAAAGACGCGGAGTACATTTCTTATAATTTTGTGATGATCACTTTTATATATTACTATTTATATTGCAGGACATGTATTTAACAAATATAATCTTGGGATATTTTGGCATAGTAGATGTATAATCTTGGGATATTTTGGCATGATATTGTGTTCATCTCCGTACTATACTTTTTGAACCTGTTGGAATCAAAAAGATGTGCAGCACATTTCTTATAATTTTGTTATGATCACTTTTATATATTTTACTTATATATTGAAGAACACTTTTATGATATGTTTGGTTGAATTGTTCTACTAATTTGAACCCATCTACTTTTGTAGTTGGATCTTTTGAGTTAAATATGCAATTTGTGATATGTTTGATTGAATTGTGCTTTTATGTATTGTAAATTTAATTGATCTTGTAATTTTACATGCATAATAGTTTATTATTGAATGTCAATTAGCTAAAATATTATTTGTTATTTTTAATGCATTATCTATTATTCAATATTTAAAAATTAGTATACTATTTAGTAACATTTGAATTTAGATGTTGGATATTAAATTATAAATAAATAGCAGTTTTGTATGGGAATGGCAATTAGATGTTGGGAGTGTTGCTTTATACCGACATTAGCAACATTTAGTAATGTTGGGAATAGTTAATTTATACCAACATTAGCAATATTTATAATTGTTAGAAATGATTAAATTATAATAAGATTAGCAATATTTAGTAATGTTGGGAATGATTAGTTATACCAACATATAATAAATGTTGCAAAATCTACTTATATAGCAACACTTGTTATGTGCCTCTTTATGCTTAATATTAACAACATTTCACTCAAATGTTGATAAAGGATTTCACTCAAAAGCAAAATTCGATCGTTGGAGGCGCCCCTCGCCACCACAGAAGGAAACAAAACCCTCTCTATTTGTGCACAAGACCCACAAAACAATCCTAGCCGTTGGATCTCAGGCCATCCGACTGTTAGGGCTTTCAAAAGCAAAATTCGACCGTTGGAGGCGCCCCTGGCCACCACAAAAGGAAACCAAACCCTCTCCATTTGTGCATGAGAGCTACAAATGGAGAGGGTTTTGTTAACAGTATTTTGACTTTAAATGTTGAATGTTTCGTTGTTTCGTTTATCTTTAAAGATTTAACTAGATTTTCACCCGTGCGATGCACGGCTAATATAATAATATAGAATAATAAAAATTATTATGTGATGATAACAAAAAAATTTTCTAATTAATTTTGTATTTTTTAACAAATAAAAAAATATACTATCAATCTTAATTATAGTACATATTAAAGTACACAAGCTAGAGAAAAAAAAAAAATTGGACTAAAGTAAATATTCAAGTAAAATGCAAAATTCAATCATGCTCTATTATCTATGAATTGGTATGCAAAACAATTTACATTTACATATTGATGTGCAAAATAAAATGATAACTAAAATTGATATGAAAAATTACAAATGACATTAATATTTAAGCACTAAGAGTACTAAACTTCATATTTTGACAAAAATTGAGTAAGCAACTATATTATGTACTAATGGCTTTTAAATAAAAAATATATAGATTGTTGTTTCATAGAATATAAGAAAAAAGTTGTTTCATGAGATGAAAGTTACATAGATGACAAAGGAAAAATTAAAATGAAAATTAAGAAGAAGTAAAAATAATTTTATATTTTAAGCATCAATATTAAGAGCGAAGAAATTAAAGGAGGATGTGATTTTAAATTTTTTCTCTTTCCAAAAACATCTATCCTTTTTACTAATATTTTTATGTCAGAAATTTAAAACTCATATTTAATACTTAACAAGTAATAATTTATTACCAAATAAATAAATATTATTTTTCTCACGCGTAATATCAGCATCGCCATTCTTTTCGCAACATAATATTCATAAATTCTCTAAATATTCAAGTGTACTTTGAAATAAAAATTGTCGAATTATATGTGATTTTATAATATACTAACAAGATATTATTTTATTGATAAAAAACTGATCTCCGAATTTTTCTCATTTCAATGTCTCTATACTTTTACTAAATTTATATCCGAAATATTCAACCAATCATTTCTAAATAATTAACAATAAGTAGTGAATTTATTCCCAAAAAGATAAATATTTTTCTTCTCAGATAATATCGTGCACCGGTCCATTTTTTGCCACTAATATCGTGAATTTTTTAAATATCTCAACAAATTATAGGTGACTTGAAATAATTTCTCCTTCATTATAGTGATTTTTAATAATTAGCAAAAGAATATAATTTTGCTATTAGATTTTATCTAATGATTGAAATAAAATATGTAATTTTTGTGACAATATTCCTCTGTAGTTTATAATCTTATTTTCTATCTTTTTCTAAATAAAAATATCTATTATTAACTGACACTAGATTATTTCATAAAGCAGTATGTAGTGTAGGACTGAGATTTTACAGCACTAAACTCTCTGTTGACGATGTTATGTGTGTTTAGTTAAATTAGCATAGCAACTCGTAAGTATTCAGGAGAAAATAGCTCAAACGAGAAGTTACGCGATATTATTTTCACTTAAGTGAATAGTAACTCCGGTTTTCCGGAGAAGCCACGGAGTAGAGTTGGCTTCTGGTGCGTATCGGACTCCGTTCATATCAGTCCAATAGCTCGTTTCGACCGGTTCAGTTGTTCTGGAACTACTGGCGTTGACGGATTTTGAGTTTGATGCACGGATTTCGAGAAAATCCAAAAATACATGTTTTATATGTATTTTGTGTGTTTCTTTCGATTGGAACGAAAGGTTGGATTTTGTCGTGAATCCGTGGTCGATCGAGACGTAACGAAATCGTAGCTTTGTTGTCTCCGTCGTGCTGATCGAACTGGTGCAATCCGTTCGCAAATCTGACGGACGGATCTGCGGAAATCGGGCGTTGTTCGAGGAGAGGTCGTTGTGGGGAAAACGGTATTTTTGCAAAAGTCGCAATATTTTATGTACCGTTTCGCTTGGGATCGCTCATGGAGGGGTATTAGTGTGTATTACTCGCGCTGTGAAGGACTGGGTTTGGAATTATCCATCCTTGAAGGGTTTCCTTGCAATTTTTGCGTCTTGCATATTTGGTTTTCTAGGGTTTTCTAGTGATCCGAGCCTTAGATCATCCCTAGTTAACCCTAACCGCACCCCAGCCACGTTCTTGCCTCCCTCTGACCTAGCCGCGCGACTTCCGGCCGCCGCCGACTGATCTCCGGCCAGGCACCACCACCCCAGCCCTTTTCTTTCCCTCTCCCTCTCTTGTTTCCACCTTCCTTCTCCTGCGGCTTGGACCTGAGCATGGGGAGGACTCAAACCTCCTCCCTCGGCCACCTCCACCCTTCCTCGACCTCAGGCACACAGCCGCCGCCGTCCCTGCGCGCCGCCGGCCACCGCCGGATCTCTATGTGACCATCTGGAGCGCGTGCGGCCAAACTTGGACCCGCACTGCCTCCGTGCGCCGCCGCCGCCCTAGGCCGCGCGCGCCGCCTTCTCCTAGACCTCCGGCGCCATCACCGCCGGCCCCCGCCGGGCCCGTGCTCCGCCGGCGCTGTTTTGGCCCCTGCGGCCACTTGCGGCCAAGTCGGGCCGAACATGGGTGATCTTTGCCTCCCCGTGCCACCACCGTTCCCCGCCAGCCATGCGTCCTCCCATGGCCTCCGGCGACCTCCCGCTCGCCGCCGCTCGCCATCCCGGCCATCCCCGTGGACCGCCGGCCGCCGCTTCTCCATTCTGCGGCCGCCCAGACCTGTGCGGGCCGTGGCTGAGCCCCCTCGGTTTCCAAGCGCCGCCGCCGCCCATCATCACGCGCTTCGGCTCCCCCTAGACCTCCGGCGACGGGTCGTCGCCGTCCCGTGATCCTCCGGCCGCCGCCGGGAACCCTTGAACCCGAGAGCATGTTGAGGAGTCGATCTCCTCCGCCGCGCAACCGGCCGCCTCCCGCCGCCGGCCAGCTGGTGCCCCGGACTCCACCGACCGGCTGCACCCTCCCCCGGCCGGGCCGCCCGCCGTCCAGCCACCGGCGGCCAACCCTAGCTCTCCCCTGGCCGGTAAGCTCGTTTTCAGCCTTTCTGCGCAGTGTTTCCTGTTCTGCTCACTGTTCCGGCGACCTGAGGCTGTTCCGATGCCTCCGGAGGTGAGCACGGTGATCGTCAGTCAGTCCTGATCACAGTGCTCACCTCACTTAGGGTCAACGAGCCCCTGGTCAGCGAGATAAGCATGCTTTTCCTACTGTGCGCGCTGTTTCTCTAATTTTGCGTCGCCCGTGCGCGTGCCACAGTGGCCGGCAGTGCTCCGAAAGGTGAGCACGGCCTCCGGCACGCCGAGACCAGTCAGCGGGAGTCTTGCCTTGGCTGTTTGACCTCTGCTTTGCGTGTACGATCCATAAAAGCCATGAAATCACATAAAATAATGTGATTTCATGTGTCGATAGGGGCTTTTATGCCGTTTGCTTCGTCGTAGCTGCTGTTGGCAGCGAGCAAGGGCCGAGGATAACCTCTGGACTGATCGTCCAAGGCCCCAAGCCTTTGCAAGTGTCAGAATGAGACTTTCGGCGCGTTTCTCGGCGAAATCCGCCGACGGAACGCGGGTTCGGTTCGGAATTATTCCGACGGTGCTTCGTGAGCTATTGTGTAGTCGTTGAGCCTTGTTGACTGCTCACTCGCGTCATTTCATGAGTTCAGAAATGACGGGTGAGCGACGGTGGGTTCCAGTGTCGAAATAGACACTTCCGGGAACCCGGATCCCAACAATTATACACCAATAGTTGTTTGGTTGTGTATCCTTGTGTTTGCTGCCTTGTCACACTAAAATAAGTGTTTAGTGGCAGCAAATGACTCGTGGCATGAGTCGGTGCCTTCCGGGACAGTTAGTGGGTCCCGGCGAAGTCCCGGTGCGATTCTCGGGACTTCCGGCGAGTCACGGTAATCGGTTTTGGGAAACCGATCCCCGTGGGATTGCTTGTGGGTTATGCTCTTAGGGTTTCTTAGTTGTGGGTTAGACACTAACCCAGTGGACCCTCCTTAGGTCCGGTTGACGTTCTTCTGCAGTCAGGAGACAGGCGCGACAGTTGTACAGGTGGGTACTTCGATCCGACGTTGGTACAGTGGTGCACGCTCGGTGATGGTTTCTTACCCTTGTTCTTTTGTTATTATCCATGCATATATTATATGTTGAGCTTTGCACCCCTATCGTTTACATTACACCCACGTTGTTTGACTATACTCTACTCAGACGTTTCCATGCTTAGTATTATGTGTAGGAGTATAATCTATCTGTATGTGATACCATGTTTCTTTATTGCTCTACTTAGCTATTCTGCAAACCCTGTATCATTTTTTAGAGTAGAACAGTTTCGTGATGTTATGTGAAATCGGTGACCTAGTTGATTCGTTCTTGTATCTTATATCTGTAAATAGTCGGTTTGTTCCTTGACTCTTGTTGTTTGATGACCTTTGAGGTCGGTGTACCCTGAGGGGTAGGATTGTCGACTAGTGGCCGACGGTAGTTCTAGATCATATACTCAGATGACTTGTTGACCGATTCTTGCATATATACAGTAGTTGACTCATTGATCAGTATTTACATACTGTGGGTAGGATGTTGAGTTGTTCCATCCCAGTTGACTTGATTAGTCAGTATTTGCATATGTTTGTGAGGATATCGATGTCGTCCCATCCTAGTTGACCTGAGTGGTCGGTTCTTGTGCTTCTTTACAGTTGATGACCTATGCGGTCGATAGGCCCTGGGGGGCAGGATTGTCGGCTGGTTGCCGACGGTTGATCATTGACCATATTGCATTGATCGCCCGATACTCGTTGCATTTCACGAACACTGGCGGTCTGATCCACCGCAAGGAGTGTTCTTTTCCGGAAAAGTGGTTGAATGGTGACAACTCGTGAGCCCTAGAGGGGTTATATGCATGTTAGAGCGACAGTGGTACTGTCGGGAGGTGTTGCGGTGCGGACCTCCAGGGCATTGGCTTGAGGTCTGCGGTGCTGACCAAGAGAGCATTGGTTTCAGATTGGGTACTTTTGGACTTCTTGACCGGTTGACGCATATGTCTATAGTAGCAGTCGTTGCATGTATACTTACAGTTCTTACTTTATAGTTGTCTTGCTACTATAGTAGATATTCATGTATGCTTTCTGTTCTAGTTACAGTAGCGGTAGCCGTTTATCCAGTATAGTTCTTACTTCCTTCCAATTTATCGCTATTGTATATCTGCTCATTACTTTGTTTATTTCCACTGACCCATGTTGTTGTATAGTTCTTCCTGATCCGGTGAGTACTCCTCGCCTTCTTCGGCTTGCGGTACCCACTGGGAGGGGAGACATGTTTACATGTTCTCACCTCCCCCACCATTTTTCAGGTATCGCGGGCGTTGAGTAGTGGGACGAGACGTGAGGTACGTGTGTAGCGGACGATAGAGCTTCCGACCCAGGTTATTTCGGTATAGTTATTACCCTTAGTATTTCAGTTGTTATAGCTTAGATAGTTATATGGTTCAGTATTTTTATTACATTTGAAAATATGGATTTTCGTGAATGTAATAAATAAATTTTGTGAAATAAAAGGTTTTCTACCCCTCGTGGTAGCGTTTGTAAAGAATAAAGGTTTTCGTGTAGGAAACAGTTTTCGAAAGGTTTTCTGTGGATTTTGCATCTTAGCATTTCAAAACATGTTTCTGTGGTTGGAAACTTTTTAACTGATAGATGTGGATTTATGTTTGAATATCGAATACATAAATGTGAACCTGTGATGTGAATGGTGTATGAATATATAGTTGTTGGTTATTTGTATGTTCATTTGGTTGTGGTTGTACCTGGGTTACTTCTTGTACTTGTGTGACGCCGTGCAAATACAGGGGAGACTCTGTCCGTGTGAACAGTGGATTCCCTGTGTTTGTGGCGGATCTGGCATACTCTGGGGTCAGGCTTTTCAAAAAAAAAAAAAAAAAAATTTCAGACGCTTTTCCGCTATGTTTTAAACTAAAAGGGACCCCGGGGCGTGACATTTCAACCACCGAAGCCGAATATATCGCGTCAGGTTGTTGTTGTGCACAAGTTTTATGGATAAAACAAACCCTTGAGGACTTTAGAGTACATCAAAAACAAGTTCCAATCAAATGTGATAATACTAGTGCCATCAACATATCTAAAAATCCTATTCAACATTCTAGAACTAAACATATTGAAATTAGACATCATTTTATTAGAGATCATATTCAAAAAGAAGATGTCACTATAGAATTTGTGAACACTCATAATCAATTAGCGGACATTTTTACTAAACCACTTAGTGAGGATAGGTTTACTCAACTTAGAAGAGAATTTGGAATGATTGATTTATCTGCTTGATTTTCTCTTTTTGATTGACTGTTATTTTGTCTCTATTTTTGCCTTGTACTTTATTTTTTTTGGAAACACCTTTTTTTGCTTTGTGCAAATGTCGGACGAAAATTTTCGGTCGCCCGAAAATTTCTGGGCGCCCGAAACATGCGTTGACCGCAGTGCCTCGTCTGACCGACCTAACGGGTTAACGGGTTTCGGATCCGGGCGACCACTTTTTCTCGCACCCGCGCCCGAAAAACCCTGTTTGACCGCCTCGCCGCTTTGACCGTCCTGGCGGGTTACTGGGTTCCGGATCCGGGCGACCGATCCGACCTGCACTCGAGCCCGAAAACCCGCTTTGACCGCCGCGTCGCTTTGACCGCCCTAGCGGGTTCTGGGTTGCGGATCTGGGCGACCGCGTCGACTCGCACTCGCGCCCGAAACCCGCGAGCGGGCCCTCTTCGGCCCAGCCGCCCGACAGCCTTTCTCTTTCATTTTTTTTTTCTTTTCTTCTTCTCCTTCCTCCTCCCAGTTCGGTCCCCCACTTCCTGCGCCCAGCCCGCATCAGATCCGCCCACAACTTCTCCAAAGCTCAGATTTCCTCTCCTTCCTCTTCAATCTGTGGTATTTTTTTTTATTTTTTTTTCTTTTCTTCTTCCTGCTGTTAATCATATCCATGTTCTTCCTCTTTTAATTTTTTTTACAAATTTCTTGTACTTTGTGCAACTTAATCTTTTTCTCTACCTAGATCTCCATCATTTTATCCTAGATTTTGCATCTTGTTCCATTTTTTTTTGCATAAACCCTAGCTTTTTTTATTATTATTTAAAAAAAAATGCCTAGAACTAAAAATGCATCTAGAGGCTCTTTCTCACATAGAGATTATCAAAATGAAAATTTTGATGCTTTTAACTTTGTATCTAGAGAAGCTCAAGATAAATTTCTTTTAGGTCGTCCCGTTCAACCTTGCCGTAACATTCATCATCTAAATTTTGATTGTTATGAACTTTTAGATAAGCTCACACAAGTCGGATGGGATTTCTTTGTTCAAAATTCGCGACCTTTTTATCCGGACATAATTAGGACATAATTAGGACATTTTAATTCCGAATTTACTACTATTACTTCCCACTACCGGGGACGTGTTTTTGCCATTACTCCTGTCCGTCTTTACACAGTTTTAAACATTCCAAATGACGGCGTTTACTACTACTAAACCAACACTTGGCACTTTCTTGCATTTTCTGAGACGCAACTCCGCAATCATTTTCTTTGTGAAGATTCTACTTCACGAGAAGATTGCTCTCATCTTTCCTTTCCTCACCGCCTCACCCACTTTTTACTTACTAAAGTAATTCTTCCTCGAGACGGTCACCACACCACTGTTCAACAAATGGATCTTTTTCTACTTTATCATCTATTTGCGGGAATCCGGGTTAATTTGGGGTATATCATCATTCGCCACATGGCCGTCGCCGCTTCTCATCCCTCGCGATCACTTCCATATGGCTCTTTGCTCACCGCCGTCCTCGAGTTCATGTCATTTGATCTTTCCGACGTGAGGCCGATGAAGTACCCCACCGCCATTTCTACAGCTACTTTCTCCACACTTGGCTTCAAGAAAACTCGTCATGGCATTTGGGTAAGAAAGCATATAATTGATTCGCCCAGCGAGCATAGTGATGACGATGCCGACGCCGAGAATGATCCTATGCTGTATGAGCCGCCACCTCGAGCGCCTTCTCCACCAATTGAACCGCCACCACGAGCGTCTCCTCCACCCTTTTAGCCACCACCTGCTGTGCCTCCGCCTTATGCTCCTCCTATGAATTTTCAAGACCAAGTTTTTAATCGACTGGATAGGATGGAAGAACATATGCACACTTTACAGACAGATGTTTCCGGCATCAAGGCATACATGAACTCTCTCTTTGGACCTTCTAGTGCCTTTTATGCCGCGTATGGACCCCACGTTGATCGACCATCCTCCTCCACTATGCCTCCACCAGTTTCGCCTACGGATCATGAGGACGATGAAGAGGATGACGATGATGATGATGATTAGCTTATGTTTCTACCACTTTTTGCTAGTCTCCGTTTATACTTTTTTTTTGTGATGACAAAGGTGGAGAACTTGCTATGTGATATACTATGCTATGCTTGTGGTTTATTATGCTGCTTATGTTTTATTATGCTATGCTATGTGAACCTCGTTTACATTTTGATATTTACCTACATGATTGCTTACTTTATTGTGATATATGCTATGCCTATGATTGTGTTATATGCTTGTTAAATATATGCATATATTTAGGGGAAGTATTCTATTCTTTTGCTCTCTACTCATTTGGATATTATATCACATTATTTGTCATCATCAAAAAGAGGGAGATTGTTGGCCTAGTGGCCCTAATCTTCTATTAGATTTTGATGATAACAAATAATTACGATTATTGGACTAATCTTTTATCTTGAGTTTTGTGTTTTAAATCTCTCTATATTCAAAAAGGATTCAAGATGGGCAATATTCTAGCACCAAGCTTCACCACTTGAAGCTATACTTGCTTCCTTTGTCAAATGGACAAACTCACTTTCTCTTTTCTTAATTTGATTAATATTATGCTTAGAGTGAGAAATTTTGAGCCAAGTTTAAGCTATTCATTTTTATCACCTTATAGATCACTTAAACAAATTTCTAACTTGTGATTCGGTGCATAGAATTTTAAAATATTCGAAAAACTGCTCAACTTCTGTGTTCTGTCAAGTTACGATTTCTGGACCCTGTTCTGGGTGCCCTAAAGTGGGTCCGAATCTCATAAAACTTTTTGGATCCGGCCTGTTTGCTGTTCGGATGGTCCAGAAACTTCTTTTCCTGATCTGGGCAACCGAGGCTATTTGACTTGACAGTTGCATATCAGCCCAAAAAGTTCTGACAGCAGGCGGCGCGCAATCTGGGCGCCCAGATCTTATGGAAGCCCAAAAATGATTTTGGTCAGAGAAAGCGGCGCACGCAATTTGGGCTGTCTGGCAAGAAAGTCAGTACGAGTTTCTGGGCGCCCACAACTTTTGACAGCTCGAATCCAGAGAAAAATGGCGCATGTCAGAAAAGCTGTTCCTCGCGTTCTGGGCGCCCACAACTTTTGACGGCTCGAATCCAGAGTAAAACAGCGCATATCAGAAAAGCTGTTCCTCGTGTTCTGGGCGCCCACAACTTTTGACGGCCCAAACACACAAAGTCAGAAAAGCGGCGCACGTGGTCTGACAAGCAACTGACGTGCCCAACTTCTGGGCGCCCGGAAACATGTTTAGGGGGCCCGAAAGTACAACGGACAAAAGCTGTCCGAGGCTATAAATAGATGGTATTGAGGCCGTTCTCAGCAGCAACTTGATAGTTCATTTTGAGCTTAAAAATTCAGTGTCTCTAATACTCTTAGCTCTCAATTCTCTCTCTATACTTGAGTGAAATTTGTAGTGAGATTTAATCTTATAAAAAGAGAGAAAAGCAAAGTCTTGAAGCTTGAAAGAAGAAGGTGTTGGTGTGAAGGCTTGGTGCTTGCCCGCAAAAGTATCATCTAGTGGAGATCCAACATTCTCTAGTGTTGAGAAGTTGGCAGGGACGTAGGCAAAATGCCGAACCTCGAAACAAATTGATCGTGTGCTTTTTGAGTTTGCATTTCCTTAAACTCCTCACTTTATTATTTGTTTCGAATTTTTAAATTGTTTGATTATTTGGCTTTTTATTTTAGAAACCTAATTCACCCCCCCTCTTAGGTTGCAATTTTGATCCTCAACCGGAACCTATTATAATTCATTGAGTAATAAAACCAACCCTAACGAAATCACCTCTAATTTTTATTTTTTCGTTCCCTTTTATTCTTGCAATAAATTATGTTTTTTTTTTTTAATTTCTATCTATGCAACAATTTTTATTCTTTTATAGTTTTTGTTTTGTTTTCTTTCTTTGTTCTCCATTGGATTATATTTTCATTCTAAAAAAATTTCAAATTATTTTTTATATTATTAACTAATAAAATATTGATTATTTTCTGCTATATATTTTTTTTATTTGTATATTTAATATATAGTTTATTATAATTTTTACCCGCCGCATCGCGCGGATTCCTACACTAGTATATACACTATATGTTGATATCTATATAAAAAGAACGAAAACTTGAAAACTAATAAAAACTCCTAATATATATTTTCCTATGACGTATAATATGTATGGTTGTAGGTGGATCTTATGCAGTTATACTTCACAAGGGAAATTTTGAGGGATTTATTTATTTCTTCTTTTTATTTTTTATTTTTATTTTTTAAAAATTTCCAAAGTGACTGAGAAAGGTTTCGAAATGTGTTAACGCTAATTGGGCCGAGCTTATCTTGGGCCGCACTGGATTCGGGCTTCAACATTATTAGTGGGCGATATTGGACCCAAATTTATAGGATTTACATATTTGAACTCCACAAGGATGGCTTATATTAATTAATATTTTGAAGTTAAAAATTTAAACCAATGTAATTTACAGAATCTAAAAATCTATATATTAAGAAATCTTAATTTTGTGGAAAAAAATACTACTTACATAAACCTGTAATATATGAAGTTTAGTTTTTTTTTTTTTGAGAAATAGATAGCACGCTACCCGCTTCGTTTATTTCATTTAAAAATAAACTTAACTAGAAATGCGAATCAAGTAGGATTCGAACTTGGAACCTCGGGTACCAACCACCAAACCCTTTGCCACTTGCTCTAGGGACGGTCGGTGAAATTTACTATTAAAATAAAAAAAGATACAAAACTAATGTTAAAGAGTTGGTCGTTAAAGGGTGAGCTATAAGATTACAATCAATTTTTGATTGTAGAGTTAGCATTTACTTTTTTAAAAAATTTTATCCCAACTAAAACCCAACCCAACTCCCGACTCATGTGCACCCCGCCCGGCCGCGGCGCCCCACCCTCTTCATGATCAAACCCTCCCCCTCCCACCGACACCAATCTCCCTCAACACTCTTTCTCCCTCTCCGACACCGATCACCCTCCTCGACACCACACCAACCCGCGGGACAAGATAGGTACTAGTATATCGCATGGTACTATTAATGGCTTGTAGATTTCGATGCTTAGCTTCATATCAATATTTTTGATGCAATTTTCGCTTGATTTTCTCTTCTTTTTATGTTTATTAGGCTTCTAGTTGCTCTAATTTGGTATTAGTTGCAAGGATTTGGTATTATTTGATTTGACCCCACCTCAGAGAGAGAGAGAGATCGGTTGTGTCTTTCTTGGATTGGGGGTTTCGATTGCCCAGTGGTGGAGGTGAGCTCTCTTTGTGTGATCTGGGGCTATCGGATTCGCTTTTTTTAGCACTTGATCGGGAGCTCGGAGGAGTTAAATTTGACGAGGTAATTGGTCAATCTTCTATCTCGTTATGTTGATTCGTAATTACTTAGCTGCTTTGCTCTCAGGGATGGTATCGCGCTTTATGTTTGGAATTTGATTACTCTGGAACTAGAATTTGATGTGAAAGACCTAGAGATCTTACTTGAACCGTAGAAACATGCAATTTTGAATTTGGTAGCTGAACTGGAAAAATGTGGAATTTATTATCTGAATTTTAAATTTTAAATTTTAGTATAGAGCTGCTAACAGAATGATAAACATATATAAATAAACATCGGGTTTACTATACATACATAGTCTCCAGATACAAACATCACTCGCTCCAGCAAGGATCAAACATCAGTATGTACATGACCCAAAACTATCTGTAACTGGTACTCCTCTAAAGCAGCAACAAAACTGGAAGGGATTTAGCTTGCGACTCCTTTTCCATGATCAGGATCAACAACAGCAGCAACCGAAAAAGGAGGCTCTGCAAAAAGGGGCCCACAACTGGGTATAAGAAATACTGCAAAAAGAAGTAGTCCTCAGTGGGTGCTGCTACCAACCTCAACGGCTCACCCACTAAGTCTACAGAAGTATGCTCAATGATAGTAAAGAAAGCTGGAATAATTCTACAGCTATATGCCACTATACTATCACAATCCAGCTCTAACTATCTGTAGAAAAATGCAATCTCTGACCCAATCTTACTAGGGATTGTGAACACAGTCGTCCCGCCTGTCGAAGCTACACTAACTACCACCACGCTAGGTCGTCAGTGGAGAGCGAGTCCAACCAGGACACAACGACAACAACACAAAAGCACAAAACCCGACTCCGGAGTGGCACTCGTGGGCGCTACCCAACCGAGTATGGAAGCGTATCTCTGTCAAGCTCAATCAGGCTCTCACAGGCTATAGTCAAAGCAGAAGGGTCTAACTGGTCTAACAACCATAACTCACGTGCCCTCGGCACAATCTGATGCAAAATACAGAAATCGGGGTCCACCGTTAACCGCGACGGCACCCGATAGTCCGGAACAGTCTATACACTACTGTAAAAATAAACTCGGCATCCCAGCACGAGCATAAATTCATTCTATATTATTCTGTATATCCACCGCGTACAAACTGGGCGATACAAACTAACTACAGCTCCTAAAGCTAAATCTGTTAGTTTTCAGAAAATGACAGTGTAGAACTTATAGTTTTCTCCTAAGTCAAATCCAAGTCCAACATGTATAATGAAACTAGCATTCAAAGCTCTAATTCAGATTTCATTTAAGAACAATGCAAATCGATAAATCGAGCTACTAAACATGATATCCGAAACCAAAAATACATGCTGTCAACTTCGGCTTAGGAGGAAAACTGACGATTTCAGTAAATTTCAACCCTCCTCGAAATGCTAATCCACGCGCTCGCCCGGCCTCCAATGGGACTACGGGAGAAAAGGAAACAGGCGCTCGCCCGGCCTCCAACGGGACTACCACCTCGAAAGTACGCTCGAAGGACTCCCCGGCGCAATCGTCGACGTCAAATCGAGCTCCACCCGAGGCCTCTACCGTGCTCACCACTCCAAACTAAAGAGAGAGAGGAAATAGGCAACAAAACCTCACTCTCTGCCTCTCTATACATATATAAAGCGGTGGAAAAGGGTTGATAACAACGAGGCAGCAATTGACCAAAAAGTGTAAGGACTGAGATTTTGACAGTGTAGCTAAACTCTCCGTTGACGATGTTTTTGTGTGTAATTTAATTACATAAGCACTCGTAAAGTTTCAGGAGAAAACGAGTTAGAATGGAGAAGTTATGTGATAAATACTAATCACTTAAGTGAATAGTAACTCCGATTTTTCGGAGGAGCCACAGAGTAGAGTTGGCTTTCGGCGCTTATCGGACTCCATTCATAGCGATCCAAAAGCTCGTTTTGAACGGTTCAGCTATTCTGGAACCAATGGCGCTGACGGATTTTAGATTTGATGCACGGTTTTTGAGAAAAAGAAGTTCTATCGAAAAGAGGGTTTTCACTCTTTGCTGTTCTTGCATTATAAAGCTCCTCGTGCTCTGTGCTTGTGACCTGGGGTTGGGTGAGAGATGTTTCTGGTACCTACTGGTGGTAGGGAATTCAAATTTGAATTTGAATTAAAGGTTTTTGGGTTTCCACATAGGCCTATGTGTGATATTTGGATTAGTTGGAGAGAGGACGGGTTTTGTTGCGAATTCGTGACCAAATGGGATGAAACAAAATCATGGATTTGATGTCTCTGTCGTGCTGAACGCACTGGCGTGATCCGTTCAGAAATCTGACGGACGGATCGCTAGATATCACACATTTTTCGAGGTGAGGTCGAAGCGGCATTTTTGTATCTCGTGCGAAACCCCCTATATATTATGTACCGAATCGCGCGAGATCGATCGTCGAGGTGCTTGTGTGTATACTACACATACGGGCAGGGACTGGACTAAAATAATTAGCTGCGGGGGGACTTTTCTGCGAAAGTGCACATGGTATACAATGTGCATCTAGGGTTTCTATGCACGAAACCCTAAATCCATTCGACCAAGCTCCCCAGCTATGCCCTAGCCATCATCTGCAGGTCCATGCCCTAGCCGTGCTTGCGCCCCGGCCGCCAGCAGGCTTTCCCGGCCGCCGGAAAAAGCCAAGTTTGCTCTTCCTCCACTATCCTGTCCACTTAGCCTCCACCATCTCTGTTCGAGAGAAACCCTGAGGGATCTACACCCTTGAGCGCCTTTCCCTAGCCTTGGCCGGACCTCCGGCGACCCCCGTGACGATCGCCGCCACCCCCCGAGCGCCGCCACCGCCGCCCTGGCAGGATGCGGCCAACCTGGGCAGATCTGGCCGCGTCTGCTTGATCTCTCTCTCCTCGCGCATCCGCCGCTCGTGACTGGCCGTGCCGCCCTCCTGGGCCTCCGGCGATCCCTCGCCGCCGGCGCGGCTGTCATCGTGGGCCCCCGGCCGTCGCCTGGACTTTCTGCGGCCACCTGGTGCAGGATCGAGCCGAACTTGGGCCACACAGTTTCTGCGCGTCGCCGCCGCCCACTGTAGGTCGGGCCGCCCTTTCCCGAGCCCCCGATGACTTCCGTCGCCGGCCTCTACCGCCTAGAGCGCCACCACCGCGTTGTAGCCCTAGTGCAGGCTCCCTGGACGAGCTCGGCCTGTGCGAGCAGGGGTCATTCCTGCGCCGCCATCGCCGCCTTCCGCCGCCATCGCCGCCTTCCGCCGCCATCGCCGCGTGAGCGCCGGCTCCGCCTGGCCGGCCGCACTCATCCACAGCCGGCTACCCCGTCGCCAGAGCTCCCTATCAGCCGGGCTTAGACCAAGCTATCCTCGGGTATGTGCAGCTAGGGCATCATTGCCCAACGCCACGGCCGCCTCCCGTCGCCGGCCGACGCGTGCCCTGACCTCCCCGCACCAGCCACACTTGCCTGCCGCCGGTTCTTCCGCCGCCTGGCCACCGCCGGCCGTGCCCGAGCTCCCTATGGTCCGGTAAGCATTAGTGTAGCTGTTCTGTGCACTGTTACGAGGTTGTTTGCACTGTTCTGGTTATCCGAGGCCACCCTGACGCCTCCGGAGGTGAGCACGGTGATCGTTGTTCAGTGCTAATCACAGTGCTCACCTCAGTTGGGGTCAATTTTTGCTGAACTTCGTATCGCTCGTGCGCTCTCCAAAGTGGCCGGCAGTGCTCCGAAGTGTGAGCACGGCCTCCGGCACATCGAGACCTGCCAACCGCTGTAGTGTCCCTAGGGTTTAATTGACGGAATGACTACAGTATCAGTGACTGGTCGACACATCTGGAGAGTGTCGGACTGAGTCGAAGTCGTTTCTAGGATGCGGAAATGGACTTGGCGCACTCAAATAAGTAAAACTGGAGTTTTGCCAGTTTAGGGCGCCCAGAAATGGGTTTAGGGCGCCCAGATCTTGAGTGCCGTTTTGTATTAGATGCTGTAGACATTTTGGACCTTGTTTAGGGCGCCCGAAAGTTGGATCCGAAAATTTACATCGTGAATATCGATTGTGTTGACACGTGGGTATGGTTGGTGAGATCCGCCGGAACCGGATAGCGGTGTAGCAGACCGTCGGACGGAGGAATCGAGGCACTGTTTTGTGCAGGCTGGAAGTTCTGGGTGCCCAAAACTGGGTTTAGGGCGCCTAGATCTTGAGTTTTTCTGCAATAGTGCAGGTTAGCAGCTAGAGTTCCTGGGGCTTATTGGATCATTCTAACTCACTATAAATAGATGGAACTCGACCCCTTTCAGCTCTTTTCCTCCTTTCTTCATAGAGAAGCCACTTTTTGCATCTTAGTCCCTCCAATTACTCGAAATTCCACCATTTCCATCTTGAGGATTTCAGCTCTAGCAGTTTTCCAGCAGTGACTGTCGGTGTTTCGGCTCGTGTGCGACGTAGGAAGCTCCGTTTTCCACGAAACATGGTTTGTTGGATTCAGGACTTCAAGAGGAATCCGTGGAGTCCAAATTGACAGAATTTGATTAAGGTTAGCTTGGTCTATTCTGTATTTTACTGTGCTTCTAGTGTTTTTGGACTGAATCGGTGAATTTGTGGATTTTCATGGTGCAAGCTTTGGCGGCAATGGTTTTTTGGACCTTAGATTGATACTCCAGTATACTCCACTAGATTTGGGATCTACCTTCATCGAATTTAAGCCTTAGAAGGTAATATTGATATTGGAGTTGTCGGTTTAAGCTTAAGTGCTGAAATTTGGGGTTATTGATGCAATTTTTATGCTTTTGTGTTCAGATCCTTGGAGGAAGTTGAGTTTGCACCAGAGGGTGATATTCCATCTTGGTTTACTGGTTTTGGGACTTTGCTACACCTGATTTGGGATTTGAAAGGTGAAGTTAGCATTGTATTTGAAGAAAACTTAAGCTTAAGTGCTGAATTTCGTAAGTTTGATGGAATTATAGTATTCTCTATGTGTAGTGTCACACTCCGAACCCGATCCTTTTGGCCGGTTCGAGAGCGTCGAACAGACGCCGAACGGACAGAGCCTCCCCTGTCCGCCCAAGGCTCAACAATAGGTACAGATAGAGTATAAAATTTGCATAAGCGGAAGCATACACATGGCTTCCACGAGGGCAAGCAATAGCCAAAGTGAAAGAACTAATTGTTCAACATATAAGTAATATGATTAAATTTAAATCACATACATGCATCGAACTTTAATCAAGTTCTTTTACATTCTTGCATCATTTCTTTTTACATCTCATTTCTCCAAAATATAACTTTTGACATTTAAAATAAATATCCTTTACATCATTCATTTAAACATGTTCATGATACTAAAATTATTAAATACAAAGATGATAATAAAGGTATGCAACTAAACCCAAAATATGAAACCATCTCGGGTGGTCTCTATGTAATATACCGAAAATTCGGAAAATAAATGTTGAACTTTAGTCAAATTGAGCAAAGTGCGAAGACGGTACACTTCGGAAAGTTCGAAGGTGTTAAAATGAGTAAAAGTGAGTTACGGGAGGTTTTCGAGAGCTATAGAATCAAATCTGCAAAGCTGCAGATTTTGAGCTCTTGGGGACCGGTCCCTGGTGGGAGAGACCGGTCCCCGAACGCGTATGAAATGAGACAGCCGAAAAATCGGCTAAGTCCTGAGAAATTAGCTCTCGGGAACCGGTCCCTGCCTGAGAGACCGGTCCCCGAGAGACCGGTCCCCCAAGGAGAGACCGGTTGCACTGCGCACAGCAGCTCTGGCTGCGCTGGGACGACGTTCGGGAACCGGTCCCTGAAGGAGAGACCGGTCCCCGCCTGCGCGGAATGCCCAGTTCGGGCAGTGTATTAAAGTGAGAGTTGAGGGGTTTAGCTGCAATTTTGCAACCCAATAGGCTATGTATTGGGGTAAATGAGGGATTTCTCTCATTTTCACCCTCTCATTCCCTCTCATCTCTCTTTCTCTCTCTAGAAGACAAAGAAGGAGAAGAAGAGGGCAAGGAAAGAAAGGAAAAGAAGAGGAAGAAAGTGAAGAAGAAGCTTTTGGAGCAAAGAGGCTTCATCTCCTTCTTCTCTAGTGCAAGAAAAGAAAGCTTACAAGGTAAGCTTTGAATCCTAATGTAGTAAAACCCTAGAAATGGGTTTGAATGAACCTAGAAATGGTTTTAATGGAGTATTTGGAGTCCTTGAAGCTTTCTTTTTGCTTCTTTAGAGATCAAAGCCATGGTTAAGCTCAAAGGTGAGCTTCAACCCACCTCTCATGGTGAAATCCAAACTAGGGTTTAGAATGAGCTAGGAATGGTTTAGATGAACTCTTTAGAGTATATTGAAGCTACTTTTGCTTCCCAATGAGATCAAACCCTAGGTTTGGTATATGTATTGGAGCTAGGGCACCAAATTGGGGCTTTTGCTTATGGGGATTTCTAAGTGCAATTGACCCTCTAAAAACCTAATTGGGGGTATTTCCGACGTGTTGGTGCGCTCGGATTAATGTTACGAAAAACCAATGTAAAGATATGGGCAAAATGACCTATTAAGGTTTCGTTTTGCCGCAGGTAAAGAACGAAGGGCCTAAAAATCCCAAGAAAATCATCGGAGCACCTTTGAAAGCCTACGAGGTGGGTGGTGCTTCTCAAACTCGTTGAACTTCCCTCTATGCCTAATGTGTCATTCATTTGAGCATATAGATATATGTCGTTGCATGCATTTTAGGGTAAAGTGATGATGATAATGTAATGTTGCATGATTGTGAGTACAACTTGTATAATGTGATGAATGAGAACCTTATGAATGTTAGAACCCTATATGTATGCATGAGAGAAAATGTGAGTGCTAAAGTGAGCCAAAAGAACTGAGTGGCACCATGACATAGATCGAGTGGCATTTGAAAACGTAAAGTAAAGTGACACTAGAGTTAGTGTGAGCCAAAGAACCAAAGTGATGTAAAGAATAATGAAAATGACAATGTGTAAAGTTAAAGTAAAGTGGGGCAATTAGAACGAGAAATGTAAAGAACAAGAATGCTAAAGATGGCAAAAGTAAAAGAAAAGTAAAGAACAACGACTGCTAGAGTTAGCAACATAAAGTGACATAAAGAACACTAGAGCTAGTGTAAAGTCAAGATTGAACTTATAAATCCTTTGAGTTAAGGATATGATCATACTTGCTATGAGTTCCGTGCTCGAGGGCGGTCGCTCCCCCTCGGGCGATGCGCTCCGGAGTTTTGCATCACGGGTTGGAGTAAACCCGAAGGACGGTCCTAGCGGGTGAGTTCCTGCGATGATGGACTTAATGTGAAGCAAGTTAACGTGGCGATACCCCCGGGTTAGCCTTGAGATTAAAGAGTAAAGAACAAAGAGTAAAGAACAAGGTGTAAAGATAAAGAACGAAAGAACTTGCATAATCTGCATATGTTAATGTTGAGCATATTCCTTGCTTTTGTTCAGGCATATTAGCATCATGTTGTAGATTGGTTACTATATTTCAGCTTATCCTTTCTATTATGCCTGAGTTAGTCCTAGTGGGAAAGTCGGTGATGTTGAGGCCAAACCCACTGGGAACTTTGTTGTAGTTCTCACCCCACTATTTCCACAGAGCCGGGACCGAGCGAGCTGGCGAGCGACCGAGGTAAAGGTATCGCGCCTTAGTCAGAGGCCACCAAAGTTGGGTTTCATTTTGTAGTAAAGTACCCTATGTTCATCTTTTGTATTTGATGACTAGTGATGTAAAGAAGAGAATGTAATGTGTATTTTGAGGTAAATGTCATGTAAGAAAGACATGATGAAATGATGTAATGAATGTAAGAATTCGATAAATTACTAGATGAACGCAATGTATATGATCAAAATGAATCATAGTACAAATGAATGTTTAGTTTCCTTTTTCTTTCACTAATGGCTATTGCTTACCCTCGTGTAAGCCGTTTGTGTATGTTTCCGCTAGTGCTTTTCTCTATTGATGAAAATGTACATGTGATGAGCCTTGGGCGGATAGGGGAAACCTTGTCCGTTCGGCGTTTGTTTGACGTGCTCGGGTCGGGCCAAATTGGTGTTGGTCCCGGGGCGTGACAGATATCGTGGTATCAGAGCCAAGAGTGAAAGAATAGGAATGGACCTAGCGACCCTTAGGATTGGAAGGCCTTAAGGATCTAGGAAATGTGAGTGACGTGGGATCAAAGTTAGCGAAAGCATGTGATTGGGTTAAGTTGGGACGTCTCTAATATGATTAGAGGCTAAGTTTAGATTTCGTCTATCCTCTATTTCTAGTATTGTGTCGGGCGGCCGACGACATGACGCTTGAGGCAAGGATGAATGTGCATGTTGCTTTCGCCTAATTGGGTATGGTCAAGTAATGTTGGTCAGGTGACTAATGCGAGATGCTTCTTCTCAGGAAGCAATGGCACCTCGTGGACGACCGCAGACAAGGTCGATGCCGGAGGAGCCAAACGTGGAGCCTGAGCGATCCGGAGCGAGAGGCGACGAAGAGCTTAGGGAGCAAATGGCCGCGCTTATCGGAGTAGTGCGGCAACAAGCGGAGTCCGTTCAACGCCAAGGCGAGCAGATTCAGCGGCTCCAGGAGGCCTTGGAGCGCCAGCAAGCGACGGCGGCCCAGGCGGGTATCGAGCATGTCGCGCCCCCTGTGGTAGTGCCGAGCGTGGACCAGGGAGCGTCGGTAGCAGCGGCTGTTCCAGTTACGGTAGTACCGGTCGGATCGGGAACCTCAAATCCCGATAGCGCGGCGGTAGAAGCGGAGCGAGAGCGCACGTTGGCGGCGCTTATACAATTCAAGAAGTTCGACCCACCTACCTTTGAGGGCGGTTTGGTGGAGCCGGCGGTCGTGGAGTCATGGATTGAATCAATGGAGACGCTCTTCGAGGACTTGAATACCTCGGAGAAGGACAAAGTGTACCTCGCCACCCATTGTCTTGAGAAAGCGGCAAAGGTGTGGTGGAAGCGAGTGAAGCGGGATCGTCCTACGGATCTTCCGCTTATGCTTTGGGAGGAGTTCAAGAGAGCGGTATTCGCGAACTACTTCCCCGACACGACGAAGCGGAAGTTGCAAGAAAAGTTCCGCAAGTTAAGACAAGGTGATCGATCGGTGGGAGAGTATGAGCAAGAATTCTCCTACATTATTGATTGCGTTCCCGATGTTGTTCGTGATGATCGGGACCGGGCGGATTGGTTCTTGCGAGGACTCCAACCCCGGATTTATGAAAAGGTGCAAATTCTGAAGTTGTCGACCTTTGCGGAGGTCTTTGATCGAGCTTTGTGGGCGGAGCACGGTAGCGCCCATGTACGTGAAGAAAGAGAAGCTATTGCCGAGTCCGGTAGCGCCCATGTACGTGAAGAAAGAGAAGCTATTGCCGAGTCCAAGGACAAGGGCAAGAAAAGAACGGCGGGCGGTGCCGGGGGCCGGCCAAATGCTAAGAAACCCCCTCGGTATCCCCGACAACCGTCGAGGAATTGGAGACCACCTCGATGTGTCATTTGTGGTGGTGAGCACAAGGTGTCGACTTGCCCGCAGCGCGATGGCAAGTGTTTCAAGTGTGGCCAACCGGGACATCTTATCCGGGAGTGCCCGTCGTGGACGTCGACTACGCCGACGGTGGCTTCAACACCGTCTACCCCGAGACAGCTTGCGGGGTTACCACCGGCGATGTCGGCTGGGCGCGCGTCATCACCGCGTCAGCCGGAGGGATTGAGAGCGCCTAGCGGTCGAGTCTTTGCCGCTTAGGTGGAGGATAGGGATGCAAATGGATTCGGGTTGGTGGAGCTCCCGCCCCGACCCGCCCCGAATGGGGTAGTAAACGGGGGGAAATAAACGGATTCGGGGTAGGAAACGGGGCAGTTTTTGTGATCCGAGGCGGATTCGGGGCAGGAAACGGTAAAATTTTTTATCCGCCCCGAATCCGCCCCGAATCCGCCCCGCCCCGAATCCGCCTGAATCCGCCCCGAATCCGCCCCGAAAACTATTTTTAACTTCTTTAAATTACCCCTGAAAAATGATATATTTACGAAATACCCATCTGTATATATTGCTATTTTGCAAACCCTAAAAAAAAAATCCTCTGTCACAACTCACAAGACACAACTCTCACAACCCATCCAGATCTCCACCTACCACCCTCCACGACCGGCCGCCGCCGCTGCCGCTGCCGCCGCCCTCGCCGCCCTTTCCCTCGCTTCCGCCGGCCGACGCTGCCCTTTCCCTCGCCTCCGCCGGCCGACGCCACCCTTTCCCTCGCCTCCGCCGGCCGACGCCGCCCTTTCCCTCGCCTCCGCGGCTCCGCCGGTCGCCGCCCTTTCCCTCGCCTCCGACGGCCGCCGCGCTTTTCCTCACCTCCATCTCCTTCTTCGCCTCCATCTACAAGTACCATACCTGTTTTTTTTTTTTCTTTTTCCTATTTTTTTCTTCATTTTTTAGCAACATCTAATATTGTTGATAAACATCACTACATCAGGTGCATTGACACATTGTTAGTGCAGAGGTTCAGGAATCAGGAGCGTTCCCAAGTTCCTCCAGGTACTACTCTCGTGTTATTAAGGAAAATAAATTTGTACAATTGTTTTATTCTGCTGTTATTTTTCTGACTTAAAAAGAGATGCTTTATTGCCCTCATTAATTGGGATTAGGTTTGATTAGAAGGAGGTATGCTTGTCTTCCTAATTCTAACACTGATTGAGAGCATTAGAGCAATGTATCCAGTAATTTGTTTTTTTTTTTTTTTTACTTCTTTCAATTTACTCTTGAGTACTCGCTGATCTTATGCATTGACACATTGTGTCTTTTTGAGTGGAGTTGTTCTAAGTTATATATATATATATATATATATATATATTGTTACTTTACAAAAGCCTAGTGAGAAAATGCATTCAGCAAATACATATATTTGTTTACTATGTAGGGCAATGCTATGAAGTGAGAGTGGGAACCTCGACAGTGATTAAGTATCTTTTGTTACTCAGTTTTGTCCTTTAATTTTAGATATTATCTAGTTTTAATTGCATAACTATTACTCTTTTTTATTTGTTTGTAATCATTCCACTAATATAAAGATACATATGGGTTTGTGAAGGATTTTAATTTTTTTTTTATTTTGCTGTTCAAAAGAATGTCTCAACAAGCACAATCAAGTGTTCCTCCTACACATTCTACAACTGGTGAANTATATAGTTTTAATTGCATAACTATTACTCTTTTTTATTTGTTTGTAATCATTCCACTAATATAAAGATACATATGGGTTTGTGAAGGATTTTAATTTTTTTTTTATTTTGCTGTTCAAAAGAATGTCTCAACAAGCACAATCAAGTGTTCCTCCTACACATTCTACAACTGGTGAAGCAGCAACAAATCGCTCTAAAGGAGGAACATCGGCTTCTACACCGGTGCCAATTCAAGTAGATTCTAATCCAACTCCAGCTGAATCTGAAAGTCAATCTGATCGATCAGGTGAAAATGTAATTGGAGCAAGAAAATTAACATAAAAAATGTGGGAACATTTTAAGAAAAAAAAATTAATGGAGAGATTAAAGCAGTTTGCAATTATTGTAAAGCCCATCTTGTAGGTGATGGGAAAAAAGGAACAAGACATTTACATGACCATTATGGCAGATGCTTGAAGAGAAAACATCAAGACATCCAATATGCAATGCAAAATCAAAAAAAATTGAAAATTGATGAGAGGGATGGAAAACTCAAGATAACTAATTATACATTTGACTAAGAAGTTTGTAGAAGGAAGGTTGCCACTATGATCATTTTACATGAGTTGCCTCTTTGTTTTGTTGAATATCATGGCTTTAGAGAATTATGTCAAAGTCTTCAACCTGCTTTTAAGATGATTTCAAAAACAACATTAAAGAGTGACATTTTGAAGATTTATGATGTTGAGAAGCAAAAAACAACGAAGTTGTTAGAAAGGAACAGAAGTAGAATTGCTATAACCACTGATATGTGGACCTCTAACAATCAGAAGAAAGGATTTATGGCAGTCACAGCTCATTGGATAGATGATTCTTGGCTCATTCAAAATCGGATATTAAGGTAATTAAGTACTTTCTTTCTTGCATAATCTACTTACATAATCTACTTGCTTTTTTCATGTGCATATTCTATTTCTATCTATTTTATCTTATAAACTAGCATAATCTACTAATATATTTTGTACAAATTATAGGTTTGTTTATGTTCCTTGCCCACACACTGCCGAGATACTTTCAAATGTCTTGAAAGATTGTTTAATCACTTGGAAAATTGAGACAAAGATTAGTACAGTTACTGTGGACAATTGTACTAATAATGATTTGTTGATAGAAATTTTGAAGGACTCTTTACTTCCTAGTTCTCTAATAATGCAAGGAGAATTTTTTCATATGAGATGTTGTGCTCACATTCTTAATCTCATTGTTAAAGATGGATTGGAAGTTATTGGTGATGGCATTGAGAGAGTTCGAGAAAGTGTAGCTTTTTGGACAGCAACACCAAAACGAGTAGAGAAATTTGAAGAGCTAGCAAAATAAGAGGGGTTTGAAAATGGTAAAATGTTAGCTCTTGATTGCAAAACTCGATGGAATTCTACTTATATTATGTTAGAGACAGCTTTGATATATAAAGATGTCTTCCCTCGGTTAAGGCTACGTGATTCTAACTATAAATGTTTGCCAACAGAGGAGGATTGGAGTAGAGCCAAAGAAATATGTGGCAAATTGGAGATCTTTTATAGTGTTACATCGCTTTTCTCAGGGACTAAGTATCCAACGGCGAATCAATATTTTCCTTACATTTGTAGTATTCTATCAAACTTGCATGAATGGATTGACTCTCCATTTTCAAGTAATCTAGTGAGATCAATGGCGGAAAAGATGTTGGTAAAGTTTAACAAGTATTGGTCAGTGATTCATGGAATTATGGGAGTTGCGTGTGTACTCGATCCTAGATACAAATTAACAATGTTAGAAGTTGCTTATAATGAAATTCATGAAAATGCAAGTGATGAAGTCCAAAGAATTCGTGACATATGTTATAGTTTACTTCGAGAGTACCAAAGTCGAAGTAGAAGTGAGATAAGCCAATCGGATTCATTTCAAACCTCATCTTCAATTGTGGCAGAAACTTCTATATCCAATACATCTAGCACTTCAAATTTTTTAAAAAAATTTGATACTCTTGCTGCCATTAAAGAGGAAAACTAACTTATTAGTGAAGTCAGAATTAGACATGTATTTGAAGAAGATATATTGCCAAGGATGGGAAGATTTTATATTTTGGGATGGTGGAGAAATAATGTGAACTCAAGTATCTACATTACAATTGATTGCAAGAGATATTCTTGCCATTCCAGTATCCACAGTAGCTCAGAATCTGCAATTTATTGGTGGATAGAATTGTGAATCCAAACAGGAACAGTGCTACTCTGAAACTTTAGAAGCCTCTATGTGTGCAAGAAATTGGTTGTTGGGCTGAATTAGAAGGTAAATCATAACTATAACAATATTAGCTTTAAATACTGATGCTTAATTTTTTAACTTATAAATCAATTTTTGTTTTTGTTTTTTAAGCATCTTCTTTGGATGAGACAAGTTTCTTTCTAAGTTTGGCAAATTTGATTGATGTTACGACATCGAGAATGAGGTATGTGATTTTTTTTTATTTTTACGTTAAATTTCAGTTTTATGTTACTTAGAAATTTTTTTCATATTTCTTTTTTTGTTAATTGGGTTACGTGCATTAGGAAACTGCGGCGGCTATGGAATTGTTTTTTACCGGCATGGAAAGTGGCAAAGATGACGGCAGTTATATATTTATTTAATTCATTAATTTTATTGTTGTACTTCTTTTTTATTTATGCAGTTATTATCTACTATTTGACTTATGGTATGGCCATGAGTTAATTATTTACTATTTAGACTTTATCGTGGCCATGATGGATGTGGACTTTGCAATGTTGGTTGTATGGCTTCGCTAGATTTGATTATTGTGATCCTTCGGAGAGTGGTTTTTTATTTTGTGAATGCTTTGTTTTATTTCGAATGATGGTATATCCGTTCAGCCCGGGACCGGCAGGGCCCTCCGTGTGGCACGTGCTCCAGACCCGCCATATATGTCTACAATATAATGGCGTCTACAATAGAAAGCGGAAGTAAAAAGCGAAAGAATAAACGAAATGACGCAGCGTGAAATATACTAGAATAGATGAGTATCAGAGCAAGGCTAAGAGCTAGAAAATAAAGAAATCAAAGTAGTACAATATCTGCTCTCAAAGTACAAAACAGGTGCTCTATACACTTTGGTAGAACTCTCACCTCTCCAAAATAAAACACATACGCAGAGAGTAGACCACCGTAGCGAATCGTCCTCAAAGGAAGCTAGGCTCGAAAAGCAACTCCTTCCCGCGGTGTCCCTAACGGCCTCGCCCTGATGGAAGGCCTTTGAAAATCGAGAAAAACTCGGCGTGAAGAACTATAAGCGTATAGTGCTATAGTTCCCAGGGGCAATTACTGACTCAGCTCTGCTCACTAGGCCCAAAAAAAAGGTACAGCAACGATAATGAAATATGAAAAGCAATAAGGAGATGTAAATGACTAGCTGAAAGAAAGCGTGATGTAAACGCAAGATGCTACATCTATTCTATTGTCTTACAATTACGTCCAATGGCACTTAGTCTATATGTCAATAACCCTTATCAATGCATGATGCATAAGCTCTATCATGGCAACCAAGTATTGCTCGTAATGCAACAGAGACTATCTAAAATATACTACATGATCTCACCACTATGCTAAAAAATATATAAATGTAATCCAACTAATAAAGCCTCTCTAGTAGTGGATTAACAGGATCTCGGACCCGTTAATCGATTTCCATTCCAATCGAAGGAACTACCAAAGGCTAGTCCAGCTTGTGCCGCATACAGGTGCCTGTGAGTAGCCCGACATTTCCTGATCTTGGCAATGTGTCGTGTCCCAACTCGACCCCGATAGCCTCTCAATACGCGCACGAGCGAAATATGGTCGCCATAGGCTAATCCGGCATGCGGTTGTGGATCGGGAGCCGACCTCTCATCAAGATCATGTGCGAATGAGCACAGAATGGCAAGCAAGCAAAGTCCGAAGTCTAAAGTATCCAATCTCATAGTCTCTAAGCATGGCGTATAGTCATAGTATCCCAAAGATCTAGTTATGTCACAATGTGAAGCGTTCAACTTTGCTACGCCGTTAGTGCCCATTTGATGGCACTTGAGGCATATGATGTTCATATGTATTTCAACAATCCCGTTGATGGCCTCCATTAGGTTCACACGCGTCCAGAGCTCAATTGCGCGCTTTGATGACATTAGCTCTTCTAATTAACATAGCTTCTAAATGACATCTTGTCAATTTTATTCACAAGTATTGTAGGTTTTACATGCATTTGAAATCGAATCTTCTTCTAATGATGAAGAATAGCGATACCGCGTCTCATAGTAGAATGCTAGAATGCAACCATAGGCCTCCATAATAAGCTACTCTCTCACTACATAGGATTCAAAATTTCATTCATATATAACGTAGGCCTTTTAGCATTCTAAAATTCACAAATAATTGATATAACAAGAATATGCCATGCTTTTTCAATTTAACAACATTTAATTAAACACCATGAGATTTCTATTGTGTGGCTAGAGTCAAACCACGAACGCGCGTAGGTCTCGATTCGCCGAACGAAGTGTTCACGAGCCTCAAGATACCCTAAAATTGGTGTCAGTGAAGAGATACGGGAGCATCAACGACCAACCGTTAATGCAAACATTACCTAGGGCCAAAAAGGGCCAAAATTTACCTCCAGAGAGAAATCTCGTCCAAGTTCAAAAGAGAGCCTAGAACCCTTCCAATCCAGCCCTAGGGAAAGGTTCTAAACCAATCAATCGTTAGCGGCCCAAAAGCCCTAGATCAAATGCCCAAAATTAAACACTAAATCTCTTCTAGGGGTATAAAACAAGCAAAAGCTCCAAAATTAAGATCTAGAGGGAGGAACCGTTGCACATACTCTAGGATGCTCCAATCCAAGCTCAAAATCTTCTAGGGAGTTGAGTTGGTTCACCACTAAGCTTCTACAAGCAGCTCCAGCCTGCCAAGGTGGGAAGAGAGAAAGGGGTTGAGCTCCAAGTCCCTCAAACTGTAGCTCCTCTTTTCTTCCCTCCTTCTGTCTTCATTCTCCTGTCTTCTTAGCTTCTCTCTCTAGAGAGTGTTTAGGGTGTCGGTGCAGAAAATGGGAGAGGGAGGGAGTGAAATGGCTAATAAGCGCATCTTAGAGTAACAGAAATTCCAACCGGGCCCTCAAACCAA
>NW_017890669.1:38044-40284 GCF_001540865.1 Ananas comosus | reverse complement strand
TGAGGGTAGGCTAAGATCCAACTTCTTTTAGTGACCTTAGCGCGGTACACTAAAGATACGTACAATTCTGGCCCAAATGTCGAGCATAGGATCCAGGAACACTGTCAACGACCCACCAGAAAGTCGGCAAAAACTCGGACACTGATCCAAACACTCGAACTCGCAATATTGTAAAGGATTCACGTGCGTCACAAAGCACTAAAGTTCGTAGTATCCGCCCCGCGGCTCCCCTCCCTCTTCGGATTGCATTCTGCACGAGGTGTAACCGGTGACAGGTCGATGGCTGTACCGGTACACATTTTGTACCGATACACCTTTGATGGTCGTACCGGTACACTTGCGGCAAATTTCAAACCCGAGCCTCGGGTTTGCATTTTCGTGTACCGGTACACTTTCCCGTGTACCGGTACACTTTGGCAGAATCTGAGCAGTTTGAACTGCAGGGGTTTTTTCGCAATTGTGGCATCTCTATTAGTACCCCCACGCCCCTAGGGCTCTCCCTGAGCTTGGCACCAGCAAGGAGAAGGGTAAGGGAGCCCTCCACACTCTTCCATTCCCTTTACTTGATTTTGCTTGGATTTTTACAAGATTAAGCTCCCTTTTGCTTGATTAGAGACTTCCTCACTTCGGTTGAGGCTTGGAGCTTGGGTTTGGAGCAAAGTTGAGGGAAGATCCTTGGACTTGGAGAGTTTAGAGCTTGGATTGAAGCTTCTAAGAGGTAATCTACTTGCTCTCTCCCTCTAAATATGAATTTTATTGATGGATTCAAGATGTAACCCTAGTTTTGATACTTAGGGCTTATTTTGGGCATTTTTTATCTAGGGCCTTTGGACCTAAATAGGTTCGATTAGAACCTTCCTTGGGCTTGGATTGGAAGGGATTTAGCTCTCTTTTGGAGCTTGAGAGAGATTTTCCACTCATTAGGTGAGTTTTAGCCCTTTTGCTAAATTTGTTAAAGTGTGATCTTATAGATGATCGTAATGCCCGTGTATCTTGTCGCTCAATACTTTTAGGGTATTTTGAGACTCGGGGACAACTTTGTTCGGCGAATCGAGACCCTACGCGACGGTTCGGTGGGTTTGACCTAGCCTATATATGAGAAATTCTCATATATGGTTATATATGTTCCGTAAATTGAAAAAGTATGCATGTTCATACTAAATGTATTTATTATGATTTTTAGAATGCTTAAAATGCATATGTTACATATGATGAAATTTTGGACCTCTATGTAGTAGAGAGTTGCTTGGGAGATCTATGGTTGCATATAGCATTCTTTATGAGACTTGGTTTCATGCTTCTATAGTGTAAATAAGTTCGGATTCATGCATTTAAACTTAAGTTTACTTGTGACATGAAAGTTGACAAAATTGCCATTTAGAAGGTATGTGAACTAGAGAGCTAATGTCATCAAGCGGCATTGAGCTCGGGACATGTGTGAACCTAGTGGATAGGGCCATTGAGGAACGTGGAACATGCTTAAACATTAAATGTCTAAGTGTCATAAAGGGGCACTAGACCTAGAGAATGTTGGAACTTCATTTGTGACTTAGAACTAGATCTTCGAGATGCTAGTGACTATACCATGTTAGAGACATGAGGGTTGGATACTTGAGACTTGGACTATACTTGCTTGCCATTTGTGCTCATTCTCACATGCTTGTGAGGGTCGCTCCCTACAAGCCGGCACTCCGGAGTTAGCCTACGCGACTTATGTTCGCTCGTGCGGTATTGAGAAGCCTACGGGGTCGAGTGGGACAAACACATTCCAAGAGTAGGGATGTTGGGCTACCACAGGCACTTAGGCGGCACAAGCTGGACTACCTTTGGTAGGTCCTTAATTGGAAATGGAAATCGACACGGTGTTGAGAATGGTTAATCACTACTAGATAGGTTTAGTAGTTGAATTACATTTATATGCTTTTAGCATAGTGTTGAGACATGTAGTATACTTGATAGTCTCCTTTTGCATTAAAGCATACTTGGTTGCCATGACAGAACTTATGCATAATGTATTCATAAAGGTTAATGACATACTATTTTGATATCGTAGATGTACATCACCATGACATCGTGTATACTTGAGTTTAATAATTTAGCATTTTAATTATGCTTTCATATCGCAGTTATTATTGCTATTATTGTTGTACTTACCCTTTCCTTTTGGGGCCTAGTGGTGCATTGAGCTGAGGTCAGTAATTGCCCACTGGGAACTATAAATTATAGTTCTCACACCCTCT
>NW_017890669.1:0-37133 GCF_001540865.1 Ananas comosus | reverse complement strand
TTGGGCGATGTGGTTCTTGGCTTGCAGGCTGAGGTGCATATGAGAGTTCCTTCACCTCGAGCCAGGTAGAGCGCGGATTATCCGCAGTTTATTGACTTGAGGCCGAGTCGGGTGGCTAGCCGGAATAAGGTAGATAGAACCTTGAGAGCTAGTTGTAAATGTGATAAACCTAAGGTAATAGAGGCCTTAGAAGCAAGTGGGGCTTGAGTTGTGAACCTAAGGTAATAGAAACCTTAGAGTTGGATGATATGAACTAAAGTTAGCAAGATTGAATGTAGAATCAATAGATCTACTAGTTGTTGCATAAATATTCATGTTACATATAGCATGGCATTGTTACAGTTGTGAGGCAAAGCATGGTAATGTTAGTTGCATATTTAAGATATATATATATATCTATCCGCTTATTGGACTAACATGTGTTTGCCTCCTTTGGACCTGTTGGTCGAGCTCTTTCCTTGGGTGGCCGTACCCACTGGGAACCATGGAATTGGTTCTCACCCCACGTTGTTTTCGGGTGTTACAGGTTCACACATGAGCGGCACGGAGGCACGAGGCGAGGGCGTAGCTCCGTAGTTAGCGCCCTACCACCAAGACCAGAGATAGCGGTACCCTTAGTCGGCTACTTAGGGATGTAAGAAAATGAAAGGATTAAGATTGCAATAATTTGTAATAATAGCATGATTATATTTGGAAATTAAATGTAATATGTAATTGTGATGTAAAATGTATCTAGTAAATGCGAATGCATGTAATAACAAGTAGATTATGTTTTTGATACTTCCTTATGCAATCTTTGATTGAAATGTGTTCCTGGTTGGAACTTCGTACATTGTATTGATTGCGACGCCTTGGACGTACAGGGGAGACTCTGTCCGCGGTACAGGAGAAACCTTGTCCGTTCGGCGGTCTGTTGGCATGCCCGAAATCGACCAAATAGGCGGGCTCGGGACGTGACATAAAGAAAGGAAACATAATTCATAACTAATGCATTTACTATGCCTAAAACATGAAACTATAAACAATCAAACTACTATACTCATGATGCATGTCATATCTATGCCATAACGCAATCATCTCACCTAACCCGTAGGTTAAGCCCAACTCACCAAACTGAATCCCTCAATCGGGAAGAATTTCGCTACAATCCGCTGGGACTACCTGCTGGGAAGAATTCCGCTACCGCTCAGATGTGACAACTCCGGAGCTCACCGCTTGAGGTGGAGCGACCACCCTCAAGCTAACCAGACTATTTGTGAGTATGATCCAAACGTCTAACCTTGAGAATACCATGCCAACCAATGTCATAACACTCGGGGTGTACCAATCCCTAGCATTCAATACTACAAGGTGCTAATAAACTCATTTAATCATAAATGCCACCATGTTTTACTATATCATCTAGGTTCATATTTTGGTTCATGCATCTATAGAGTTCTCACATGTCCAATACTCAATTCTCAATTCAAGTCATTAACTTTACTTTAGGAACATGCAAGAAATTCAAAACATAATACCATGTAACCCTACTATGCATGATCTCTACATATCCATATACATGATCAATATGGCGCTCCTCCCGCGGACTGCGTAAGCTGCGCGCGATGCAACCGATCTCCCTCGATGGGACCGGTCTCTGGGGGACCGGTCTCTCCTCGCAAGGACCGGTTCCCGAGAGCTTATTTTCCAGGACTTAGCCGATTTCTCAGCCATCTCGCTACCTACGCGTTCGGGGACCGGTCTCTCCCACCATGGGCTGGTCCCTGAGAGCACAAAACCTGCAGTTTGCAGATTTTGATTTCCAAAGCTCTCGAAGGTCCCCCAATAATGCATTTTTGCATTATTTGACACCTTCGGTCTCTCCGAAGTGTGCCAATCTCGTACTTTGGTCAATTTGACTAAGATTCGAATTTAATTACCGAGGTTTCGGTATGTTACATTCTCCACCCCTTAAATTTAGTTTCGTCCGTGAAACTTACTTAATTTAGACTTAAACTCATACCTCAATTCAGTTTGTTAAAGAGGTGAGGATAGTGCTCCCGCATTGCGCTCTCGAGCTCCCAAGTGGCTTCCCGATCATCGTGATTGCACCAACGGATCTTAACATACGGAATCTCGTGATTTCATAGTTTTCTTACTTCTCGATCAATGATATATGCCGGGAACTCCTCATAGGTCATGTCCTCTTGGATCTCGGACGGTTCGAACGAGAGAACATGATCGGGGTCGTGAACATACTTGCGGAGGTTCGATACGTGAAATACATCATGCACTCCCGCAAGCCGCGGTGGTAATGCTATCTTGTACGCCACCGCGCTGACCCGCTCCAATACCTCAAACGGTCCGAGGTACCGGGGACTTCCCCCGGAGCCCAAACTATCTAACTCCTCGCATCGGCGACACTTTTGGAAAGACGTAGTCGCCAACTGCAAACTCTATGTCCTTTCTCCGTTTGTCGGCATAGAGATTGTGCCGTAGTGAGTCTTTGGCGTGCAAGGCGAACTTTCTCCTCCGCCTCCCGCACCACATCCGGGCCAAGAGTAGCTCTCTCGCCCACATCGCTCCGATGGATTGGAGAGCGACATTTCTTTCCATAAAGGGCCTCAAATAGCGCCATCGCGATACTTTCTTGATAACTATTATTGTACGCGAACTCCGCCATCGGTAGATGATCGTGCCAACTGCCCTTGTAGTCCAATACACACGCTCGGAGCATATCCTCAAGTATTTGTATCGTCCTCTCCGATTGACCATCGCTTTGAGGATGAAATGCCATGCTAAAGTCGAGCCGTGTGCCTAAGGCCTCCTGTAGGCTCCTCCAAAAATGAGATGTGAACCTCGGGTCCCGATCTGATACAATAGACACCGGTACCCCGTGAAGTCTCACAACCTCGTCGATATATAGTTGAGCCAACTTGTCTCCCAACCAAATAATATGAATCGGTAGGAAATGTGCCGACTTTGTTAACCGGTCTACTCTCACCCAAATTGCATCGTGTCCATCTTGAGATTGAGACAATCCGGTCACGAAGTCCATTGCGATATTCTCCCATTTCCAAACGGGTATAGTTAAACTTTGCAACTGTTTCGCCAGAAACCGCCGCTTTGCTTTTACTTGTTGGCAAGTAACGCATTGCGCAACAAACACCCCACCGTCTTTCTTCATGCCCGGCCACCAATAATGCAATTTCAAATCTTGGTACATTTTGATGCCGCCCGGGAGTATACTATAAGGAGATTGATGCGCCTCTTGCATAATTGCTTTGCGAATGTCCTTGTTCTTAGGCACACACCAACGGTTCCGAAATCGAAGTGTGCCGTCGGTCCCAATGCCAAAATCATCAGCATTACCGCTCTCAACTTCACCGCGCACCTTTTGGAGATACTCATCGGAAGCTTGCAACTCCTTGATCCTCTCCAACAAGGTCGGTTGCCCTACTAACGCGGCAAGTGTAGCCGCCACTCCCGGCTCCACTACTTCCAAGCCAAGCCGTTGCATCTCCTTTTGCAACAATGGTTGGGGTGTAATTGTAGAAACCAAATTTTCTCCCGATTTTTTACTAAGTGCATCAGCCACCACATTTGCTTTTCCGGGGTGGTATAGAATAGTAACATCATAGTTCTTCAACAATTCTAACCACCGCCGCTGTCACATATTTAGCTCATTTTGGGTGAAGAAGTACTTAAGGCTTTTGTGGTCCGTGTAGATCTCACAATATTCCCTATATAGGTAATGCCTCCATAATTTTAGCACGAAAATAACCGGCGCTAACTGCAAATCGTGGATCGAGTAGTTTTTCTCATACGTCTTCAATTGGCGCGAAGCATATGTATAGCTCGGCCGTTTTGCATCAAAACACACCCGAATCCAACATAGGAAGCATCACTATACACCACGAATGTCTCCCGCGGCGTCGGTAGAGCAAGCACCGGGGTCGTGGTCAATCTTTCTTTTAATTCCTCATAGCTCCGCTCACATCCGGGGCTCCAAACATACTTCACCCCTTTATGCGTAAGGCGCGTTAGTGGAGTAGTTATTTTAGCAAACCCCTTCACGAACCGCTGATAATAGCCCGCTAGCCCAAGGAAACTGTGGACCTCCGATACGCTCGTCGGGCGAGGCCAATCTTTAATTGCCTCCACTTTCTTCGGGTCCACCGAGATACCATCGCCCGAAATTACATGACCAAGAAAAGTGACCTCCGATAGCCAAAAGTCGCATTTCTTTAACATGGCATATAACTTCTCTTTTTGGAGTATTTCCAACACGGTCCTCAAATGCTCCTCGTGTTCTTCCTCAGTCCGAGAATATACCAATACGTCGTCAATGAATATCACGACGCACCGGTCCAATAGCGGACGGAAGACCCCATTCATTAAGTCCATGAACTCCGCCGGGGCGTTAGTAAGCCCAAACGGCATAACCGTGAACTCATAATGGCCATACCGCGTACGGTACGCCGTCTTGTGCACATCCTCGGGCCGTATCTACAGCTAATGATACCCCGATTGAAGATCAATCTTTGAATATACCCTTGACCCCTGCAATTGATCGAATAAGTCATCAATCCTCGGCAACGGGTACTTATTCTTCACTGTGACCTTGTTCAACTCGCGATAATGCACGCAGAGTCGAAGTGTGCCATCCTTCTTCTTAACGAATAGCACCGGAGCTCCCCAGGGTGACGCACTCGGCCTCACAAAGCCTTTGTCGAGCAAGTCTTACAACTATGCCTTGAGCTCCTTTAACTCCGCCGGTGCCATTCTATACGGAGCCTTCGAAATTGGAGCCGTTCCGGGTACCAAGTCAATAACGAACTCGATCTCCTGGTCCGGTGGCAAACCCGGTAACTCCGCCGGAAATACGTCCGAAAACTCACACGCCACCCGAATACCACTAAGTTCCGGGTGCTCCTTCGGGGCTTCTACCACTGTCGCCAAATAGGCTTCACAACCGCCTTTTATTATTTTCCTCGCCCGTGCCGCCGACACAGTCACCGCAAAGAGTGAGCTTTTAGACACCTGATATACTAGCTCCTCTCGATTAGGCTCACGAAACGTGATCACCTTACTTTCGCAATCTATCACGGCATAATACTTGGAGAGCCAGTTGGTCTCGAAGATCACGTCGAAACCCCACATTCGATTCAACACCAACAGGTCGATCGGCATGACCCATTCACCTATCTGCACTGGGCACGCTATACACTCTTCGTGAACATGGAAAGTATGCTCGACCGAATTCACCGTCCAATAATCATAATGATGCACAATCTTAATGCCATGAGTCCTAGCGAATGATGCATTTATGAATGAATGCGATGCACCTGTGTCGAATAAAGCTCTAGCTCTAGTGCCTTTGATCAAGATAATACCTGCCACGATGTTGTCGGGAACAGAAATCGGCTCCTCCTCCACCTGAGTGGCAAAAATCCGCCCACTCGGTGCCCTCGATGCCTCCGGCTGACGCGATGAAGATGAGCGTCCAGCCGACATAGCCGGCAGTAATCCCGCCTGCTGTCTCGGGGTATAAGGAACTGATGCCGAGGTCGGCGCAGATGAACCCCAGCTAGGGCATTCTCGTGACACATGCCCAGGTTGGCCACACTTGTAGCACTTTCCCTCCCGCTGCGGGCATGACGGTGGTTGATGGTTATCGCCGCAAATAACACAACGGGATGGCCTCCAACCCCTCGACTGCTGTCGGGGATACCGAAGGGGTTTCTTAGCATTTGGCCGGCCCCCGGTGCCACCCGCTGTCCGCTTCTTGCTCTTCTCCTTTGCCTCGGCTGCAGACTTGCGCTCCTCGCGCTCGTGGGCATAGCCATGCTCCGCCCACAAAGCCCGATCAAAGACCTCCGCAAAGGTCGTGAGCTTAAGGATTTACACAGCCCTATGAATCCTCGGCCGCAATCCTCGTAGGAACCAGTCTGCTCAGTCCCGGTCATCCCTAACAACATCCGGGACGCAGTCAATGAGGTGGGAGAACTCCTGCTCGTAGTTAGCCACCGAGCAATCTCCTTGCCTCAACTTGCGGAATTTCTCTTGCAACTTCTGCTTCACTGTATCGGGAAAGTAGTTGGCGAACACCGCCCTCCAAAACTCCTCCCACAATATAGGCGGAAGATCGGGCGATCGATCCCGCCTAACACACTTCCACCACACCTTCGCCGCCTTATCGAGGCAATGTGTGGCGAGGTACACCTTGTCCTTCTCCAAGGTGTTAAGATCCTCGAAAAGTATCTCCATGGAGTTGATCCAGGACTCTACCACCGCCGGTTCCACCACTCCTCCTTCGAAAGTAGGTGGGTTGAACTTCTGAAACTAAATGAGAACCGCCAACGCGCGATCCCGCTCTGCCTCCTCCGCCGCACTATCGGGGTTTGAGGTCCCCGATCCTGCCGGCACCATCGTAACTGGCACGACCGCCGCGGCCACACCCTCAGCCGCACTCGGCACCACTGCAGGAGGCGCAGGGTGCACGGCCTCCACGGGCGCTGCCGCCGCCGCCGCCTGCTGTCACTCCAAGGCCTCCTAGAGCCTTTGGATTTGCTTCCCTCGGCACTGAAAGAATTCCGCCTGGCGCTGAACGGATTCCGCCTGCTGCCACACTACGCAAATAAGCGCGGCCATCTGCTCCCGAAGCTCCCTGTCGCCACCTGCTCCGGTTTGCACGGGAGCCGTACTTGACTCCTCGGCCATAGACCTCGTCCGCGGTCGACCACGAGGCAACTTAGGTCATCCACGAGGTGGCATTGCTTCCTAAAAAGAAGCAACTCACGTTAGTCACTTAGACAACACTCGATTATACCCAATCCGGCGAACGCATAGAAGTGTATTCATCTTCATTCCAAAGTGTCGTGTCGTCGGCCGCCGATCACAACACAAGGAATAGAAAATAAATAACAACTTAAGTTTAGTCCCTAACCACATTAGAGATATAATTACATCAACCCAATCCATGCCTTCGCTATAACTTGTTCAACGTCACTCACGTTTCTCAGATCCTCAAGGTTTTCCATTCCTAAGGGTCTCTAGATCCATCCTATGCTTTCACTTTTGGTTCTTTACGCTCTGATACCATCTTATCTATCACGCCCCGTGTCCGATCCTTTTGGCTGGTTCGAGAGCGTCGAACAGACGCCGAACGGACAGAGCCTCCCCTGTCCGCCCAAGGCTCAACACAAGTATCAATAGAGCATAAAGTTTGCATAAGCAGAAGCATACACAACGGCTTGCATGAGGGCAAGCAATAGCCAAAGTGAAAGTACTAAACTAACAACAACAAGTAATATGATTAATTTTAAATCATATACATGTATACTACTTATCAAGTTCTATTACAGCTCTTTCATCATTTCTTTTTACATCTCATATCTCCAAAATATAATATTTGACATTTAAAGTAAATATCTTTTACATCATTCGTTTAAACATGTTCATGGTACTAAAGTCATCAAATACAAAAGATGATATATCAAGAATATGCAACTATGAAATAGAATATCTCGGGCAGTCTCTACCTAGGGCGTGATACCCTTATCGTGGTCGTCTGCCAGTTCGCTCGGTCCCGGCTCTGTGGAAATAGGGGTGTGAGAACTACAACAAAGTTTCCAGTGGGTTCGGCAACCAACCACGCCGACTATCCCACTAGGTCTAATCAGGCATAATAGAATAAAAGAAAGAAAGTAACCAACTAACAAATACAACTAATATGCCTGAACAATAAAAATGCGATGCTCGATATAATGCTCATGATGAATGCAAAATTACAATTTCTTTACCCAATCTCTTGGCTAACTCATAGGTTTCGCCCACAACAAACTCACCAACCCAAAATCCTATTAACCGGGGAGATACCCGCTACAACCCGATAGGACCGTCCTCTAGGGAGATACCCGCTACGACCCAGTGATGTCAACTTCGGAGCACATCGCCCGAGGGGGAGCTACCACCCTCGAGCAAGGACTAAAAGGTGAGTACGATCAATCCTACATTGAGGATTCCAAGTTCAATCCATTCCTTAACTTTAAGGAAGACCATGCTCAAATGACCCTTAACTCTAAGGTTGAAATGTCATAATGTCTCTATCATTCTTTTCTTTGCATTCTTTACTATCACTAGTGTCATATACACTACCAAGTTCTTGTACTAATGCCACACTTGTTTTTTAAGTGCTATGTTCTTGTTCTCATGCCAAATGTCACACTTGTTTTCTAAGTGTTCTAGACTCATTGATGTCACTCACTAGATCTATGTCCATGTGTCACTTTTGTTCACTAACCCTTCTAGATTCTTGTCACTTGCCATGCATAAATAGGGTTATCATTCTCACATTCTTACAAGTATTTCATACGAAATTAAATTCACAATCATGCAATAAAAGCTCACAATTAACCTTACTATGCAATATGCTCAATATTTACATATATATTCAAACATGACACATTAGACATAAAGGGATTTCCGAGGTCCTTGGAATGCACCACCCACCTCGAGTGGTCGTGTGGGTGTAGAATATGACGACTCCCGAACTTTACGAAAGCCGATTCCGTGTCCTACAATCAAAATAGTGCCACTTTAGGCCTTTTGTACATAAATCATACTTAAACATTTTTGTAACGTCGAACGGAGTTGTCCAACGTGTCGAGGACACCCCCAATTAGATTTCTACGAGGTCAATTCGCCCTCGAAAAATCCTAGGGCAAAAGCCCCAAATTTGGTGCCCTAACCAAACCCATTGCTAAACCCTAGGTTTTGATCTCTAAAACAAGCAAAAGAGAGCTTGTCTAATCTCTAGAAGCTCATTTAGAACCATTCCAACCATCTCTAGGGCTTAAAATGCAAACCCTAGAAATCCCCCCTTAGAGCACCATGAAAAAAACTAGAGTTTCATGGTGTTCAAAGCTCTACTACTCTTCTAAAGCCTCTAAAGAGACCAAAGCTCCAAAATCTAATGTTAAACTCCAAACCCTAGAGCTCTACATGCTAAAAACTTACCTTGGCCCAAGTTCTAGCAAGCTCCTTCTTGTTGGAGAGCTCCTAGACCCACCAAATCCACCAAAATCCACCTTCTTCAAGCTCCTTCTCCTTCTTCTCCTTGCTCTAGGGCAACCTTCTAGAGAGAGAAAGAGGAAGAGATGAGAGGGAGAGAGGTGTGTGAATGGCTGTAGAGGGAGAGGGGTTGGGTATATAAGGTGTTGTAACATTTACAACAAGACCCCTCCACTTTATTCCCTGTGCACTACCCAAACTGGGCATTTCTCGCAGTGAGGGACCGGTCTCCCCGACCTGGGACCGATCCCTGAGAGCTCCTCCCGCGGACTGCGCAAGCTGCGCGCGATGCAACCGGTCTCCCTCGATGGGACCTATCTCTGGGGAACCGGTCTCTCCTTGCAAGGACCGGTTCTCGAGGGCTGATTTTCCAAGACTAAGCCGATTTCTCAGCCATCTCGCTGCCTACGCGTTCGGGGATCGGTCTTCCTACCAGGAACCGGTCCCCGAGAGCACAAAACCTGCAGTTTGCAGATTTTGATTCCCAAAGCTCTCGAAGGTCCCTCAATAATGCATTTTTGCATTATTTGACGTCTTCGGTCTCTCTTAAGTGTACCAACCTCGCACTTTGGTCAATTTGACCAAGGTTCGAATTTAATTACCGAGGTTTCGATATGTTACAAATAATGCACGAAACAATTACTATCATGCTAGTATCATGTCATAAGTATAGAAAAGTACATAACAATGCAAACTGCAACATACACTATGTCTACTCAAGGTAATAATGCAAATCTACTATGCATTTCATGTTTATTACCCAATCTACTTGGCTAACCCGTAGGTTAAACCCTCGACTCACTCTCAATCTCATAGGTGAGGAGAAGCTGCACTCGCACACTGAGACCGTCTGCGGGACAACTACGTCTGCCCCTAGTAAAGTACTCCGGAGACTCATGCCACAGTGGAGCGACCACCGACGGCGAAAACAAACTAGTGAGTATGATCCAATCCTCACAAGAGGATACCCTATCTACAAGGGTCAACGTGCCTCTGCTGCACAATATACAATGCATCCTAGATGCCGGGATCTCTACTATCCCTAGAACCATGTCATGTTTACTACACTAGACTCGATGCCACTCGTTCGATCATTGTAGTAATATTCTGTAACTAATTGACATGCCACTCGTTCATATTTAGTGTTTTAACTACACTAGTTCAATGTGTCACGCCCCGGGACCAGCGGAGGCCCTCCCGGTGGCGTGCCCAGACCCGCCATATGTCTACACATATAAGGCGTCTACAATAAAGCGGAAGTAAAAGCAAGAAATAGGACAAATAGAATAACAACAACTAACGATATCAGAGCGAGTAAAGTTCTATCATCTAAACCAGAGTAAAAGAAATATAACTAGACAAGAAAAGTAAAGCATAAGGTGATATAATACAAACTCCTCAAAAGAAATACCAAGATCCAAAAGAAAGGTGGTCTCTATACATATACGGGTACAACTCTCAACCTCTCACAAAATAAAAACATCGAGAGGTAGACCACCTAGCGACTCGTCACTCGCTGAAGAGCTAGCTCGAAGCCACGCCCTTCCCTCGGTCCCTAGCCTCTCCCGGCGTGGAAGGCTCTGAAAGAAAACACAAAACAGAGGGCGTGAGAACTATAATTTATAGTTCCCAGTGGGCAATTACTGACCTCAGCTCAATGCACCACTAGGCCCCAAAAGAAAAGGGTAAGTAACGACAATAATAATAAGCAATAAAGAGCGTGTACAATAACTGCTGAAAGAAAGCATATATGAAATGCTATATTACTATGTCTCAAGTAAGCATGATGTAAGTATGATGTACATCTACTCTAGCATAAACAAGTACGTCCGATGGCAACAAGTAAACGCTACTGTCCAAGATGTCATGCATAAAGAATGAGCTCTATCATGCGACCCAGTATACTATGACACAATGAATGAAACAGGCAAGTATACTATATGTATCCCAATGCTATGTCATGAGCGTGTCAAGTAACCCAACTACTAAGCCTATCTAGCAGTGATTATTCATTCTTAACACCGTGTCGATTTCCATTTCCAATTAAGGACCTACCAAAGGTAGTCCAGCTTGTGCCGCCTAAGTGCCTGTGGTAGCCCAACATCCCTACTCTTGGAATGTGTCTGTCCCACTCGACCCCGTAGGCTTCTCAATACCGCACGAGCGAACATAAGTCGCGTAGGCTAACTCCGGAGTGCCGGCTTGTAGGGAGCGACCCTCACAAGCATGTGCGAATGAGCACAAATGGCAAACAAGCATGGTCAAAGTCTCAAGTACTCTACTCTCATGCCTCTCACATGGCAAGGTCACTAGCATCCCAAGGATCTAGTCCAAAGTCTCAAAGTGACGCTCCAACGCACACACTTGCTTAGTGCCTCTTTATGACACTTAAGCATCACAACTAATCATACCCAATTCATGTTCCCTATTCCAATTAAAACAATACTAGCAAAGTTCACTTTAGCCCGGGCCCAATGCCTCTTTATAACATTGGCCCAATCTCTCAAATAGTCTAAGTCCTCAAGCCTCTCTAGGCTTCCAAAAATCTCTAATGTCACAATTGGCAAATAAGCTAAATGCATGAAAGCAAGGTTCATTTTCATAATAGGGATCTTAGTTTCAAATCTCAACCAGAACGCTATATCACACATGCATGCTCTCTACTACATAGAGGCCCAAAATTTTACTATATGCAACATAGGCATTTTAAGCATTCTAAAATTCTCAATAAATACATATAACAAGAATATGCATGCTTTTTCATTTTATAACATTTAAATCATCAACAATGAGATTTTCTCATTGTGTGGCTAGGTCAAACCCACCGAACCGTCGCGTGCTCCTTCGATTCGCCGAACAGAATTGTCCACGAGTCTCAAAATACCCTAAAAGTATCGAGCGAATACGATCAACTATAAGATCAAACTTTTACAAACTTAGCAAAAGGGCTAAAACTCACCTAATGTGTAGGAAATCTCTCTCATGCTCCAAAAGAGAGCTAAATCCCTTCCAATCTAAGCCCAAGGAAGGTTCTAATCCAATCAATCTAGCCTCAAAAGCCCTAGATCAAAAAGCCCCAAGAAAATCAACCCTAATACCCATTCTAGGGTTCCAAATGGTAAAACCTACCAAATCAAGGATCAAAGGGTAGAATCCAAGTACTAACCTCCCAAGATGCCTCCAAGCAAGCTCCAAATCTTCTAGGGTTGAAGATTGGTCCTCCACCAAGCTCTAAAAGCAAGCTCTAAGCCTTGCAAGGGTGGAAAGGAGAGAAAGGGGTTGAGCTCCAAGCTCCCTCAAGCAAGCTCCTCTTCTTCTACTCCTCCTTCTCCTTCTTCTCTCTCTAGAAGGTGTAGGGAGAGGGTGAGAATGAGAAAATGAGAGAGGGAAGAGGAGGAAATTGCTAATAAGCCCATCTAGTGTAACAAAATCCGGAGAGGCCCCTCACAAATTCAAATTTACATCAGCCCGAACTGGGCAGTTTTTGCCCAGAGGGACCGGTCTCTCCGCAGCAGGGACCGGTCTCTCGCTGCGAACCCGAAAATCATCGTTCGGGAACCGGTCTCTCCCTGCGCGGGACCGGTCTCTCACTGCGAAGGCGCGCTCGGGGACCGGTCTCGCCTTTGAGGGACCGATTGCCTCAAGGCTGTCGCAACACTGCTCACTGGAGGACCGGTCTCTCCTTTCAGGGACCGGTCCCCGAGAGTAAAAACTCTCAGGACCAAACCAAAACTCGGGTTTACGAACTTTTTAGGTTGGAAAACATTCTACAACCCTCCACCAAGTGTGGAAAAGCTCGAAATACATCCAAACACTCGAACCTCGCAATTTGCAAAGGTCCAGTGTGTTACACAATGCCACTCTACTAGGCTATCATATGTCCAAGTTTGGCTCTTTATGCCATTATAGAATTTTCATGTCACAAGACCCAATCCTCATGCTACCCTAGTCCATGTGTCCAACTCATAGTTACACTACTAAGAAGCATGCAAGGAATTAGAATTTTGCAACTATCTACTAATCCTATAATGCAATATGATCAAGCATATATATAACTTAGACATAAAAAGAAACCCGGATGCTTCGGGATGACACCCCCCACCTCTTGAGGGTATGGAGGCTCTAGAAATGCCCTCCAACGGATGTTACGACGACTTCTCGGCCTCTTAGGTCGAAATGAAGCTTGGTCGGCTTTGTTTTGCCGATATCTTTTCTTCCGCCTGGCGAATCAAAAATCCGACTTCGCTCCCGCGTTTAGGCCCCTAGCAATTAGGTTAGAGGAGGGTCAAATAAGATCAATCCTCTACTTTTCCAAAAACCCTATTTTTGGTGCCCTAAGGTTAGCATCAAGCTAAACCCATCTCAAAACCCTAGATTCTAGCTCCAATCCCTCCATTCATGGCGCTAAGGATTCATTTGATCCTATCCAAAGAGCTAAAACCCAAAAACCCTAAATTCCACAACTAGGGTTAGAAGCCTACCTCTTGTTGTAGCTTCAAAGAGAGAAGAGAGAAAGAGGGAGAGGTCCAAAGCTTCTTCTAGCTTGATCTCCTTCTTCTTCTTCTTCCTTTTCTTCCTTCTTTTCCTTCTCTTTTCTTCTTCTTATTCTTCTCCTCCTTTTCTTTCTAGAGAGAGAGAGGGAGAGAAAAGAGTGTGAGGGGGGGAGTGTAATGAGGGTTGGAGAGAGAGAGAGGGGAACTCTTAAGCCCTCTAATGTAACAATATCCAGCTGGCCCCCTCCACTTTTCACTCTGTGCACTGCCCTTACTAGGCATTCTGCGCGCTGAGGGACCAGTCTCCCCGACTTGGGACCGGTCCCCAAGAGCCACAGCCCGGGTCACGCGTTCGGGAATCGGTCTCTCCCAAAGAGATCGGTCCCCGGGAGACCGGTTCCCTCCTGAGAGACCAGTTCTCGAGAGCTGGGATTTCAGGACTTAGCCAAATTTTGGCTTTTCTCGCTGGGATCACATTCGGGGACCGATCTCTCCCTGCCAGGGACCGGTTGCCTCAAGGATCCCCCCAACCACCAGCCGATGGGACAGGTCCCTCCCTGCCAGGGACTGGTCCCCGAGAGTAATTTTGCTCCAGTGCAGATTTTGCACTATTTGCTCTTGTGTACTCGTCTCTAATGCACCTTTGGTGATTTTGTCATCTTTGGCTTTTCCAAAGCACACCAACATGACCCTTGGTCGATTTCGCATGAAGTCTAACTCTCGTATTTCGAGAATTCACTTCCTTACAAAGAGAGTTTTCTCTTAGGTCTCATGTGAGAGGAAATGAGTTTAAGGGCATTAGAACCCATATATAAACCCTCCCAATAAACAATTGCACTAAGGCCCCTCACCAAAATTACATTTTGGTCCAACTCAAACTACTGCGTGTTCGGGGTCCGGACCCCAAGAGCATTTCCAGCACAAAAGGCTTGGAATTTCTCGCTTTGCTCTCCAAGGTCCCAACCATTTATCTAATGTATTCCGAAGCACTCGGAATAATTAACGGACCTCACCATCTAGTCCACGACCACACTCCGGTAAATTTGACTGAAGTTCGGTACAACTTATTGGAGATTCGGTATGTTACACCAATACTATAGCTTACGTGGCGTATTGTCCTTTTTTTAGAGTTTTTTTTCTTTTTTACAATTTNCCCAACCCTCGAGACTCCTTATCTCCCAAAACCGCAGCAGAAGATTAACCGATTGCAGTGCATATGTAGAGTGGCGGACTTGGTTTTTGATGTTTTGGTGTTGTATTTGAGGGTGTTTTTTTTTTTTTCCTTTGATTTGCTCGCAATCTGTTTGTGATCTGGTTGTTGAACTTTTAATGCTGCAAATGTGCAATGGATGTGAATGTTGAGAGGGCAAAGGATGTTTTGATGCATAAGAGATTGCTCGAGGAGATGCGCGATCCCTCCAATCGGCCTGCGTTCTCCGTGCTAGTAGTTCAAGTGAATGATTCAGGGAATCCATCGCAGTCTTGCTCTTGTGGTATTAAGTTTTGCAATTTAATTGGTTAATGCTGGTAGTCATGGTTTTGTTGTTATATTTCTGGTATTGCTTTCGGAGAAATTCTATATTTAGTGTAACATATGTTACATTTGCTATTATATGTCAAAATCAGATGCTTTACGTTACATTTAGTTGAAAGGAGAGGAGAGAGGCGACGAAGGGGAGCAGGGAGGGGCGGATGGGTATGAGGAGGGTGCGCGATGCGAGGTCGGGAGCAGGACGGGGATCACAATCCTTGTCGCGATCTTGATCACATCACCACCACTGATGGGACTGGGGTGAGGAGAAAGAGGAGAGAGCTTGAAAGAAATTTAGATAAAAAAAAAAAAATTTTCAAGTTAAATTTTAAAAAATTTAAGAGAAGAGCATAGAATTCGAATTGATGTAATGGGGAAAGACATATGTCTTTAACTCCATTTATATTACATAGTAAAAGAGATAGAACTAGGTGAATGCCCACATCTTTTAGGTTCTGTTGTGTCATAATTTCTCCTCTCTTAGCTCGCCTTTTTACTGATTTGTGGTATTCATTTTTTAGAATTTTGTTATGACCTCTTAGTTATGAATTTTTTTTTCACTTATGGTATGCATGTAATCATAGCTAAGATTTCTTGGTTATTTTAGTTTTGTTGATAGCCTAAAGGAGGATAGATATCTTTGCTTTAGAAATTGAGTCTTTTTATTATTATCTTATCCAATAGTATCCCAAACTTCTTGACCTCTTCGTAATAGATTTGTTTTTTTATATAAGAGGCAAGTGACTGTTCTTGTTCTAATGCCCTGCTTTGTTCTCTTTCGATCATTTCATAGATGATACTGGGTGTTTTTTTTCGTGTATTGATTTTCTAACTGGAATTTGTCGGATGGGACTTTCGAATTGTCTATTTTGAGCTGCTAACTCGTGGATTGCTGCTCCTTCTATGTGGGATGAATATGTATTATTTCTCTCTCTTTTTTTTTGTTGTATATTACTGTTCATGAATAAGTCATTTGAGTTACACAAAAACTGATACAGTAAAATTATTGAGAAAGCTAATTAAATTAGCATGTTGCATCAACAAACTAAATATAGTATATAGGTTGTTGGCTTATAGATGTATGAAAAGTAGGCATTTACAATTTAACGGTAGTTAAAAACTAACTATTATTATTTTAAAATTTATTTGTTTGACTCTCATATACTCCTTCATACTTTTTTTTCCGTTTCTTTGCATTCCGTACTAATTCTTTGATGGCGTGACAATTTTGGATATCCATAGGCAAATGCAATAATAATTGGCTTTTAAGAAAATTTGATTTGGGTTAGGAAAGATGAGTAATAATTGGCTTTTAAGAAAAATCTGATTTGGATTAGGAAAGATGATAGGAGAGATAAATATCTTTATATGATTAGTTAAATATGAATTTGAGCCTCTTTAGTTTCTCTTTTATAATTTGTTACCCGTCATAATATTTCAAATATTTTTTTAATTTTTTTTATCGTTTTTATTTGTTTTTTAAATCTGTAATCCGTGGATTTTCATTAAAACATTCCTACAAGCCGCATTGCACGAGTCTCTACACGAGTAAAATAAATAAGGAGAGAAAGAGATTTCCTTTAGCTAGGGAGTGAAGAAGAAGTTGATGGGGATGAAAGCCTACTTAAAACAGCACAAACCATTGCCTTTAAGCCTCTCAATTCTCAAAAAATAACCAAACTGAGCCCCTAAGCTCGAATCCATTTTAGGTGCTCGAAATCTCTTACGGGCTTCTGAAACTTTATTAGGAATACTAGCTCGCCTATTTCAAGTGCCTGGAATAACTATCGGGTGTCCGAAACACATTTGGTTAGTCACCCGTTCATTGCTTCTCCCTTGATCGATCTTATCCGCCCACATATGGGGATCCATAGGAACTTTCGGGCACCCGCAACCTCGCATGAACACTGACCTTAGCAATCGGGCTGATCATTTAAAACACTTTCAGGCGTCCGAAATCTCGCTTGCAACTTTCGAGCGTCCAGAATCTCGCTTGCCACTTTCGAGCGTCCGGAATCTCGCTTGCAACTTTCAGGCATTCGAAACATAGTCCAGACCATTTGAAACATAATCTATCACTCAGCACAACACTTTCAAGACGCCTGCAACCCACTTCTGGGTGCCCAAAAGTGTTTTGGAACTCTAGTTTCTGCTGAGTTCGTTTATGTACTCTATTTTGCACTGTTTCATGCTAGAGCAAACCCAGCTCACCTCAATAACCTTTAATAAATACCAACCACTATCTTGCGAAGGTCCAGTACATTAAAATATTTATATTTAAAAAATAAATTAAAAATAAATATAATAATATATAATATTAGTTTGTAGGGATTGGCACGGTGGCAAAGTTCTCTTCATTCCCGCCCAGTTCGGGGTGGATCCTCAACTGTAGACCTAACAACCCTACTACGTGCCACAGGGTAACCGTAGATTACCTGCAAATTTACAAGTATTAATACTAATTTTTCTTACCCAAAAAATTATTAATAAAATTATATTAAATTAAGAGCATTTTGGACAACTCGCAGTATTTATAGGTACTTGCATTTATATTTTTTTGAAAAAAATTTTAAAATGTGAATACCTCTTTTATTTTATTTGTTCTAGAATTCTAACACTAATTTTTCATATATCATTTTTTTTTATTATCTATTATATGTTATGATATTTTAAATAATAAGAAAAATTCTGATCTTTTAAAAATAAAATATATGTCATTTATACTAGAAAAATATAAAAATAAAAAAAATGTACCTTATGGGTAATCCTTATATTCGGTTGTCCATCGGCCTGTATATATGGATAAGAACAACCCGCCAATAAAATTTACAAATATGCGGGCCAATATCATTATACAAAAAATTTATGAATAAAATTTAGGAAAAACTTCAAAAACCCTCCTGTGGTTTCGCACTCTCTCACTTTAGTACCATTTAATTTAAAGTGTATCAATTTGCCCCCTTGTGGTTTTATTTTTATCCTTTCGGTAGCTTTTTCTTTAATATTTCGTTAAATTATATACAAAAAAGTTCAGATACCTATCTAGATTTATTGAATATTTACTTTAGTACTCTTTAATTTTAACTTTGTTACTGATTTAAGAAAAAAAAATAAAAATAAAACTAATAATAAAAAGAGAAAAATGAAATCACAGGGAATAGATTGATACACTTTAAACCGTAGGATACTAAAGTCAGAAAGTGTAAAACCACATGGGTGGTTTTTGAAGTTTTTCCTAAAATTTACGAGTAGTGCTACTGGTACAACCCATCTTGGGTTGTACATCCTACAACTATCCTATCCAATGGCTGATATTAGTTAGCTTGTGAAAAAAAAAAAAATCAGTGTTATCCTCACTCCCATTTTCTTCCTCCTCACCCTTTCCCCCCCTTTTTTGATCTCTCTCCTCTTTTCCAGCGCCTGCGGGATAGAGAGAGAGGGCTGAGCGATAGAGCGAGAGAGAGAAGATCTCGAGCGAGAGAGGGGCGCCTCACTCCCCTTTTCTGGCGCCTGCGAGCTAGAGAGAGAGGCCTGCGAGCGATAGGGCGAGAGAGAGGAGAGCTTGAGCGAGACAGAGGCGACCTCCGCGAGAGAAAGCGAGAGCGAGAGTAAGGGGAACTTCGTCTTTGATTCGTAGTTTCTGAGAGGGGAAGCGCTGGTTTGAGATTGGGTAGACTTTAGAGCGATGCTTCTTGCAGAGTTGTCGTTGGCGAGGGAAACTTCGTGCTTGATTTGGTGTCCAAGTGGCCGGATGCGGATGGCGCCTTGATTAGCATCTTGCATTTGGTAAATCTCCCCTCTCTATTTCTCAGTGGATGTGTGTGACTTGGGTTCGTGTTGTAGTTATTACGGATTAGTTGATTGTGATGTTGTAAGCATTTGATCGCAGAGAATTAGTGATCTTTAATGTTTAATGAAACTGGTTTCTTTTTTTATGTTGTTATACCGTTGAGTGTATAAGTAATGATGAACGTGAGAAGATGGAGGAATTTAAGTGAAAAAGGTAAAATTGGGACACAACACAAATGCTAGAGTTCCAATTTAACAATTGAAAGGTTCGTGACCAAAGTAAAACTATGCTAAAAGGTCGAGATCCCGTGGTGCAGTTTACTCATAGGTTGAAAAAAGTTTTGAATTTAAGAGTTTCAGTCCTAATGACAATGACAACTAACTAGTTTACTACTGAAGTACATTTAATGAACTTGGCCTTTGTCACCATTGGTTTACTTACATTTGTTTAGATGCATCGTAAATAAAGTATATAAGTGATTTCTTAAAGTTGATTTTGCAAATTTATTACCCTTCCTGTATTGATGCTGAAATATTATTATCTTGGAACTAGCGAGGCCAATTCACTAGCCAGTTCAGATAGGTTGATCAGTAATATTCTATATAACATGAAAGTCCAACTATTCGTCTCTTACGCATAATTGCTGTCCAAGTGTGCTCAATTTACTAGCTGCGATTCCTTACTTCTGGTCCACACTGTCCAATTACTTCCAGTATATGATGCTTGTCCTTGAGCTGCAAAAACTTATGTCTCTTTTATATGATGTATGAATGGCTTGTAATTCAAGTGAGCATTATCTTATCAGTCTTAAGAATAAGACTGATAAGTTGCGACTATCTTATTGGAGTTCTTTATCTTCACATTTGTCATGCACTAACTAAAACGTTTAGGATGTGCTTATAATAAAATACTTGTATTATTTTGTTATGCCACAATGATTCAGTTTTAGGGCATAGTAGAATGTGGGGTATACATTATTAATTTAGATGTATTGATTTTGATAAATAGTTTACCCGGTCACCATTATTCCAATTGTGTATTTCGACTGCATGTGATGTCTTACAGGTGAGCAATTTTGTTAAATTTCTGAGTTGACTGATTATTTGAATTGAACATTTTTACGATGGATGAAGAAAGAAACAGTGAGGTCAGAGACGTAAATATTTTGGCACAAGAAATTGGAATGTCTTTTATCAATTTTGAAGCCGTTTTTAATTTCTATAAGCATAACGCACAAGAATTAGGATTTGGAGTTGTAAAGAGGACAACTAAAATGACTGATGGCAAGGCTACGTATGTAATGATCGCATGCTCTCGTCATGGAAAAATGCATCGGACTGTGACGAATCTTCGTCCTCGTCCATCGGTGGTGAAGACGAACTGTCTTACGAGGATAAATGTTGTAATAAATGTGGATTCATCTTGTGTAATAAGTAAAATTGTACTTGAGCATAATCACATCCTAAGTCCTTATAAGTCTCGATTTTTTTCCTGCAATCGAGTTATAGATCCGAGCATCAAAAGGCGGCTTGATCTTAATGATCGTACTGGAATCAGATTGAACAAAAATTTTAATTCTATTGCTGTTGAAGCTGGTGGGTATGAAAACTTAACATTTGGAGAGAATGATGCTCGTAATTATATTGAAAAAGTCCGTCGGCTACGACTTGGTGAAGGTGACGGCGAGGCAATTTGTAATTATTTTAGAGACATGTAAGAGAGAAATGGAAACTTTTTTTTTATGCCATAGATCTAGACGATAATTCTCGGCTTCGCAATGTCTTTTGGGCAGATGCTCGGAGTAGAGCGGCGTATGAATGTTTCGGAGATGTAATTACTTTCGACTCGACATATCTAACAAATAAATACGATATGCCATTTGCCCCTTTCGTTGGTGTTAACCATCATGGACATTCGATCTTGTTGGGATGCGGCATACTCTCCACTGAAGATACAGAATCGTTTGTATGCCTCTTTCGGAATTGGTTGTCATGCATGTCCGAGCGTGCCCCCAAAGCAATAATCACAAATCAAGATAAAGCGATGCAAAATGCTATCGCACGTGTCTTTCCTGATACTCGGCATCGATGGTGCTTATGGCACATTACAAAAAAGATACCAGAGAAGCTAAGAAACTATGGCGAATATCATTCGATTAAGAGCATTATGATAGATGCTATTTATGAATCACTAACAGAAATTGAATTTGAGAAAAAATGGAAGAGAATGATTGCTTGTTACGGACTTCAAAATAATGAATGGTTGTCAGGCCTGTACGAGGAAAGACGTAAGTGCANATCAAGAGGCGGCTTGATCTTAATGATCGTGCTGGAATCAGATTGAACAAAAATTTTAATTCTATTGCTGTTGAAGCTGGTGGGTATGAAAACTTAATATTTGGAGAGAAGGATGCTCGTAATTATATTGAAAAAGTCTGTCGGCTACGACTTGGTGAAGGTGACGGCGAGGCAATTTGTAATTATTTTAGAGAAATGCAAGAGAGAAATGGAAACTTTTTTTATTCTATAGATCTAGACGATGATTCTCGGCTTCGCAATGTCTTTTGGGCAGATGCTCGGAGTAGAACGGCGTATGAATGTTTCGGAGATGTAATTACTTTTGACTCGACATATCTAACAAATAAGTACGATATGCCATTTGCCCCTTTCGTTGGTGTTAACCATCATGGACAGTCGATCTTGTTGGGATGCGGCCTACTCTCCACTAAAGATACAGAATCGTTTGTATGGCTCTTTCGGAATTGGTTGTCATGCATGTCCGAGCGTGCCCCCAAAGCAATAATCACAGATCAAGATAAAGCGATGCAAAATGCTATCGCACGTGTCTTTCCTAATACTCGGCATCGATGGTGCTTATGGCACATAACAAAAAAGATACCGGAAAAGCTAAGAAGCTATGGCGAATATCATTCGATGAAGAGCGTGATGATGGATGCTATTTATGAATCACTGACAGAAATTGAATTTGAGGAAAAATGGAAGAGAATGATAGCTTGTTATGCACTTGAAAATAATCAGTGGTTGTCAGGCCTGTACGAGGAAAGACATAAGTGGATACCAGCTTATGTGAAGGATACATTTTGGGCTGGAATGTCCACAACACAGCGTAGCGAAAGTATGAATGCATTTTTTGATGGGTATGTGAACTCGAAAACTTCATTAAAACAATTCGTTGAGCAATATGAAAGCGCAATAAAAAATAAAGCTGAAAAAGAAGCAGAATTAGACTACAAATCATTCAGCTCAGTCATCCCGTGTATCAGCCGTTATGCATTTGAGAAGCAATTTCAAGATGTATACACGATTACGAAATTTAGAGAATTTCAGGCAGAGTTGAAGGAATTATTGCATTGTGAGACCTCCTTATTGTCTTCGACGGGCAGTGTGTATTCTTATCAAGTAAATGAGTATGGCGACGGAGGTAAAGATGTACCCTTCACAGTATATTTTGATGAAGGTACCTCTCTAGTAAGTTGTATTTGCCGTCTATTTGAGTATAAAGGTATTTTATGTCGACATTCAATTGCCGTCCTAGTTCATAGGAAGTTGATGATTGTCCCAAATTCGTACATATTAACACGTTGGAGGAAGGATGTCAGACGGAGGTATACCCGCGTGAAGACATGGCATAAGAACTTAGGGAGCACCGCTGAAATTTATCGATACGAAGTAGTATGTAGTAATATGTATGACATTGCAGACATAGCTGCTGAGTCCGATGAGAAATGTGAAGTTGCATTACGTACGTTGCGAGATTTGAAGACCAAATTGGAATACACTTCATCATCCAAGGGGAGCAATGATATTGAATATTCGCCGATTGCGGCAACACCTTCGAATGGTGCGTCGGATGATAGAAGTAATGACCGGAGAGTTCTAAGCCCGCTACCAGTTCGCAGTAAAGGCCGCCCGCCAAGCAAAAGAAAAGAGTCAATGACCGATAAAGTTGTACGACGGTTGAAGATGAAAGGCAATAAGCAATAGGTATATCTTGACCTACCTCAATCAATTTTTTTGTTGGATTCTAATATACAATAGACGACAATGATTGATAATTATTCATGATATATTTTAACAGGTTCGGCAACATTGTGGGGACAGGATATATAATGGTGAATGTTCTATCTATAATCGTCTCTCATCATCTCACTCGACCTCCTCCCAACAGAGTGTAAATATTTTATGCATTACTATATCTAGATTTTTTTTCTAATATTCGATATAGTTTGATTTGACTATTTGTTTTTAAAATTCTGGATCTCTTATTCTACAAAACCAATTGGTTTATTAAAACAGGTTCATCTACAAAGTCCTAAGATTAACAATTCGTCGCCAAGTGACTTACCTTATGGGATCGGTGTACACACCGGCCCAGCCATTATCGTAACACTAATAGAAATTATATTTCTTATGGACGGTTTTTTAATACAATTTTATCTATATACAAATAATAGGTTTAAATTTTCTTTCTTTTAATATCAGACAACGTGGGGCCCCAAAAATATATCTGTATCATCAGATCCTATCATGTATCCTCATAGAGTGGATATTAGTCCTCAATCTTCAAATCAGAATCCGGCCGCTCGGACGCACATGCCACACCCGACTCATTTGCAACAGGTATTGACAAAGTCTTGATACAATCTATATATGCGTATTGTATTCTTGGCTTTAAATTGATCCTATTAACCTTTTAAACAGTTGCAGGAAAAGGAAATCCCGCAGGAACATCAATTTCAGCACGGTGGAAGAGCACCGCCCACATGAAATCAGCATCCATTGTATTCACTGTACTCTTACAGATTCAGAATTGATATGTGTTGTACCTGCTTGTTCGGGAGTGTCAAATTATAAACAGTGATTTAACAATCTTTCGTATTTTTCTTGTTGCTATTGTAGCACTGCATGTAAATTGACAATAATGTAATGACGTGCTTATATTCCTCATATCTAGCAATATTGAATGTTCTTGCTTTCTGTTTAGTATATGAGTAATGTGTGTATATATTGGTGAATTTGTGTTGCATTATTATACTCAATGTATATTTATATATATTTAAAATGCTATGCATTACATACTGCTTGTACATATTTCGTCTTGTGATGTAAAGGTGTTGCTCTCCATTCTTGAGGTGTCGAAGTATAGTAAATGTTAACCTCCATGATCAAACGTACTGATAGCTTATACCAATATGAGTGACTCTGTTTTAATAAAATTTGATTGTTCTATCTAACTGTATACCTGTGCAAGAAAGCATATATATGTATTCCTTTAGTATACATAGCAGCTATTTATTGCGCTGCCAAATACCTTTCAATTTATTGCGACTATCTAAATGAATTGGTGACATATTTTCTCTTGCAAATTTGTACCTTCTTCAACTTGATGTAATGCGCAGGCTTTGACAGAGGGATAAGATTTCCTAGTCCAACGTTAAGGCCGCCCGCCAAACAAAAGAAAAGTTAATTATAATTAAGTATAATTATTCTATTTGAATATTAGAAAATGATTTACCATTGTACGTCTTGTTGAAATATCTACATTACTCAAAACCTACTTCTACGTTATAAAAAGAAATGACAGATATAGGTGTGCCAAAATACATATACAGTGGTGAAAGGGCAAATCTATGTACCTACTAGTAATAGCCAATAACGGAACAGTTAAAGGGCGGTTCGATACATGTGAAACTTTATAGGCATCAATAGAACACTTATACGGCACTTCGGTACACTTATGCAACTATGGCTTACTTTTTCAATTATGGCTTAGAATGGGACAGTTGCAGAGGGGCCCAGTACATCTGTCTTATTGAAGTGCATACCCATACACCTCCATCCTCTAAATGTCCACTTCTATAGGGTAGGCTTTACTTTTGCAATTATGGCTTAGAATGGGATAGTTTTAGAGGGGTCCGGTACAGCTGTCATGTTGAAGAGCACACCCATATATCTCCCTCCTCTAAATGCCCACTTTTATAGGGTAGGTTTTGCTTTTACAATTATGGCTTAGAATAGAACAGCTTTATAACGACCCGGTACATCTTTCGTGTTGAAGGGCACACCCATATATCAGATGCCGATAAGTCCATCTTATATAAAAAATGGTCCAGCTATAACTTAACTGAGGTACATCTATAGTGCTGTAGGGCAAACCCATATATCTAGTAGTGATATGTGCACTTTTATAGTGGAGACCTGATTTTTCACATTACTTCCAAAAACGGAATACTAATATGGCTATTCGGTACACTTTAAGCATTGATTGGAACACCCATATATCTGACGGTGCTAAGTAAGTGTTATAAAAAAAATCTCTAGCTATTGCTTTACTGAGGTGCATCTGTAGTGGTATAGAGCACACCCATATATCTAGTAGTGATATGACCACTTTTATAGTGAAGACATGATTTTTCACATCATAGCCAGAAACGGAACACTAATATGGCTATTCGGTACACTTTAAGTCTTGGTTGGAACACCGATATATTTGACAGTGCTAATGAAGTCTTATAAAAAAAAGGCTCTAGCTATGGCTTTACCGAGGTACATCTATAGTGCTAATGGGCACACCCATATATCTAGTAGTGATATATGCACTTTTATAGGGAAGACCCGATTTTTTACATTATAGCCATAAAGGGAACACTTATACGGCTATTCAGTACACTTTAAACTTTTGTTGGAACACCCATATATCTGACGGTGCTAAGTAAGTCTTATAATAAAAGTTCTAACTATTGCTTTACTGAGGTGCATCTGTAGTGGTGTAGAGCACACCCATATATCTAGGGAAAAGTGATATGACCACTTTTATAGTGAAGACATAATTTTTCACATCATAGCCAGAAACGAAACACTAATATGGTTATTCGGTACATTTTAAGCCTTGGTTAGAATACCAATATAATTGATAGTGCTAATCAAGTCTTATATATAAAGGCTCTAGCTATGGCTTTACCGAGGTGCATCTATAGTGCTAATGGGCAAACCCATATATCTAGTAGTGATATATGCACTTTTATAGGGAAGACCCGATTTTTCACATTATAGCAAAATATGGAATACTTATACAGCTATTCAGTACACTTTAAACCTTGATTGGAACACCCATATATCTGACGGTGCTAAGTAGGTCTTATAAAAGAAGCTCTAGCTATTGCTTTACTGAGGTGCATTTGTAGTGGTGTAGAGCACACCCATATATCTAAGGAAAAGTGATATGACCACTTTTATAGTGAAGACATGATTTTCACATCATAGCCAGAAACGGATATGATTTTCACATCATAGCCAGAAACGGAACACTAATATGGCTATTCGGTACACTTTAAGCCTTGGTTGGAACACCGATATATTGGACAGTGCTAATCAAGTCTTATAAATAAAGGCTCTAGCTATGACTTTACCGAGGTGCATCTATAGTGCTAATGGGCACACCCATATATCTAGTAGTGATATATGCACTTTTATAGGGGAGATCTAATTTTTCACATTATAGTCATAAATGGAACACTTATACGGCTATTCAGTATACTTTAAATCTTGATTGGAACACCCATATATCTGACGGTGCTAAGTAAGTCTTATATAAAAAGCTCTAGCTATTGCTTTACTGAGGTACATCTGTAGTGGTGTAGAGCACACCCATATATCTAGGGAAAAGTGATATGACCACTTTATAGTGAAGACATGATTTTCACATCATAGCCAGAAACGGAACATTAATATGGCTATTCGGTACACTTTAAGCCTTGATTGGAACACCGATATATTGGACAGTACTAATCAAGTCTTATAAATAAAGGCTCTAGCTATGGCTTTACCGAGGTGCATCTATAGTGCTAATGGGCACACCCATATAACTAGTAGTAATATATGCACTTTTATAGGGGAGATCCGATTTTTCACATTATAGTTATAAATGGAACACTTATACGGCTATTCAGTACATTTTAAATCTTGATTGGAATACCCATATATCTGACGGTGCTAAGTAGGGGAGACCCGATATATCCTGATTTTTCACATTATACCAGAATCGGAACACTTATACGGCGATTCGGTACATGCGAAGCTTTATATGGCACACGCATATACATGACAGCCAATCTATGTACCTACCAGTGATAGGCAACAACGGAACACGTATACGCCGGTTCGGTATACTTTACTCCGTGTTTGGCACACCCATAGCTGCACATATAAATACCCACTACATGTTAGATGGCCCTTAATTAATTTGCATTTGTAACCAATCTATATTTCTTGACAATGGATGAGGTAAAAAACTTATATACCTACACTTCCAAGTGCATCCACGATGTAGCGGGGCGGCCATGGGCACTTGAGCAAAACGACAGGTTCTTGTACCTAATACCAGTTCGCGCTCTCTATTCCCAATAGGTACATGAGCAGATGCTCGAGGAGTGGGAATATAGGGTCTCAGAATCAAATGATATATTTGAGTATATAATGGTAAGAGGTAGTGTATACACGCGTCGTGCTATATTTCTTCCTAGAAATGATGTAAACATATTACTAACTTCTTTAAATGTAATACGTAAGGAAAACAACAAAATGGCCTTAATGATGCTCGATGAATATCCAGAAGTGTCTACGCCGAATCCCCGAACCTATTCTAATTACTTAAGACTATCAGCTGAGTTCAATCTTGCTGAGCGAAGATCGCAACTAAGCAGAGATGCTTACTGGAATGCTTTGTATGCTGAATGGGCTAATCGGTTTGGAGAAATTATGCAACTTGTTGAGGACCTCTTTGCTGTGTCAGCCCCTATTCCTCTAATTCCTTTCACATTTCCACCAGGAACCTCAAGATTACTTGCGAGAGAGATTGTTGCAATGCGAAAAACAGTTAAAAAAATGCTGGTGCGTCGAGCTAGGCACGCTATGGTCTCACATGCTATCAGGTTCTTCAAAGATAATAACATAGATGTCACGACCCGCGACGACCCGCCAATTTGGCCGGGTCGCGGCGCCGCCGACAGACCGCCGAACGGACAGAGTTTCCCCTGTACGTCCAAGGCGTCGCAACCAAAATAATACGAGAGGTTCCAAACAGGAACAGTATTCATTCACAGATTGCATAAGGAAGTATCGAAAACATAGCCTACTAAGTTATTACAGCATTCAACTTAGATGCATTTTACAACATAATTTTTCTTTTACAATTAACCTCCAAATACAACCATAATTATTACAGATTCTTTTACAACTTAAACAAAAGTTTGTTCTTGTCTTTAAACCTCCCAAGCTAGACCACAAACTCGGGTACTGCTATCTCAGTCTCTAGGTAGGACGCTACCTGCAGATCTACGTCCTTGCCTTGCGCCGCCGCGCCGCACACGTGTGTACCTGTACCCCCAAAACAGCAACACGGGGGTGAGACTATTGTCCATAGTCCTCAGTGGGTTTAGCCACCCAAGAGAACAAGCTCAGCCAACAGGTCTAACGAGACACTGCAACATGTTAGATCAACAATATACAACCGATATATATATTCAATTGAAATACATGTCATGCCTCACAAAATGCAATATGCAATACCTGTAATCATGCAAGTAGGTTACTTTAACACTACTTATGTTCTTGATCATTCTTTACTCTTTGCTATTTAATGCTTACTTTTAGCTCTTAGCTATTCTTTTCTTTAGCTATTCATTGTTCTTTAGTCATTCTTTACTCTTTAGCTATTCATTATCGTTTAGCTGTTCTTTACTTTTAACATTCTTGAACCATACTATCTCTTAGCCTTTGGCATTCTACTCTAAGGTCACTTTACCTTAGTCAACAAAGCCACCCGACTCGGTCTTGAGTCGATCAATCGCGGATGGTCCGCGCACTGTCTAGCTCGAGGTGAAGGAACTCTCACAAGCACCTCAGCTGGCAACAGCTCACCGTACTCCTGTCCTAGCCGTCTGGCGGCGAAAGAATCGCCCCTCACCCAACAACGGCCTAGGTTTAATGACTTAGTCACCCGGCGGCGAAATCGTCGCACACACGCCACGACAGTGGTTCAGTCAACAGGCGGTAGGATCCACAAACTGGCTAACCATCCGGCGGCAAAATCGTCGCACACAAGCCACGACAATGATTTTCTAGCCCCTGGGCGGCGAAATCGTCGCACGCACCCGACACCACTTTGGGTGTATCAGCAAGCATTGGGATTCCGAAATCCATATCACATTAACCAAGGGTTGGTCTTAACCCTATGGAACTGACCTCTCTAGGTCTAAGCCTTTATCTCCTAGGTCCAATTGACTCTAGGTTCATTGTCCTTTACACAACCTAAGTTATTACTTTAGGTTTATTGTTTTCACATTCTTAACCTAAGTTTATTACACTAGGATCATCATTCTTTTCTAACCTAGGTTCTCTTGACTCTAGGTTAAGCAGCTTTCATTTCACCACCTATGTTCTTTACATTAGGTTTAACATCATTCTTATTTAACCTATGTTCAAAACTCTAGGTTAAATGCCACTCGATCTATAGGTTTATTCATGTCCACCTATACATATTCCTTAGCATTCTCAACATGTACTTGCATTTACTGTTTTCATATCATGCTTATCATCTATATCTTAGTATAGCATCATTTACTTAATCATTCTAGGGTTATCAACCTAGTTTTCATGCACATTTAATCTCACAATGTCAACATGCATTCTATCCATTATGCTCACATGCATTCATGTAATTATGCAGCATTATATAACTTGTTCATCATGCATTTTATATCTCATCTTAACTTATGTCATCAACATGCATTTCATCTATGCATCATATTTACATGCATCCTTCTAGTTTACATGCATATATATATATATATAGTCTTTTATATGCATCTACTTTAGCATTACATCATATCATGCATTACTAGCATTACTTTATTATCATGCATTACTAGCATCATGCAACTTGCTCGCTATGCATTTCTACTTAGCATTTATATTAACATGCATTGTTTAACACTTAGATGCATCAACACGAATTCTTAATTCGCTTAGACATAAAGGCGACCTAGTCGCTTCGGTAAACCAACCCACCTTAACACGCGCTCCGATTGCTTGTGTCACTTGCAATCGGCCTCCCGCGGCAACCGTTGCCCGGTTTGGCCCGAACTCTTGCGCGACTTAGCAAACGACCTTCGAACCGCGATCCGTCTTTTCCGGAGTTTATTCCTTGACTCCAAGGTGCTCCAATTCCGATCTCATGATTTTTAGACCTTTATTCCGCGTGCTGCGGCTATCTCTAAAAACTTGCTCCAAAGCTCAAGGAAGATGAAGGAGAGGATGAAGATCTCCTTCTAGATCTTCTTCTTCATCTTCTCCAACTTATAGATCTTCTTCTTCATCTTCTCCAACTTCTTCTTCTCTTTTTCTTCTTCTCTTTCTCCTTCTTCTCTTCTCTTTCTTTTCTTCTCCCTTGCACGGTTAGAGAGAGAGAGAGGCAGTGAGGGAGTGAGAGAGGGAGAAATGAGAGGGAGTGGCTGAGGGAGAGAGGTATTAACCCTCTAATGTAACAAATCCCAAAAAGCCCCTCTATTTTTCCCATATCTGAAACATATCCCGCTGCTCGGGCTCCTTGTACCGGTACACGGTTTCTTGTACCGGTACAGGGCCTGGCAGACAGCCAAACCGAGAGCTCGGTTTCTCGGTTTCGCAGGTCTTGTACCGGTACAAGACCCCTTGTACCGGTACAAGGCCTGGCAGCTCCAAGCCGAGTACTTCGCTGGTTGTACCGGTACAACCATTGGTCTTGTACCGGTACAAGGCATCCAGAATGTCATTTTTGACTTCGTTTCCACTCTCTTTCGCGCCATTCGATGCCAAAACCCTTTCAACTCTTTTAGAGCTTACTTTTAATCCTTCCAACTGTGTTGGAATGTTAATTGATCACGTCCAAACAATCCCTTCGAGTACTTTAGTCAATTTGGCTAAAGTCCACAATATTTCACCGAGATCTCGGGGGTTACAATAGATATTAATAGTAGCATGTATTATCGTATCGTATCGTATCCCGACTATGCATCGGACTTTTACCTATCAGATTTCGAATGATGTATAATAATGGTATTTACAATACTACGAGTGTACACTTTTTAATGCTGGGTTGGAATCTTTATAATGTATATAAACTTTATATGGTATTTCAACATATTGAGTTTTTAATTTTCTCATGCATCTAAAACGTTATTTTCAATATAAGTGTGCAACAAATATTCCCGTATTTATGTGTAATTTCAGTAAGATTCCCTAATCTGATGTTCTATTGTACGCAAAGTTAATTATATTCAATTATAAGCATTCCAGTTAAATGGAAACCTTATAGAACTGTTCCATACACTTATAGGGTAGGGTTTCCTTTTACAGTTATAGCTTAATTTGGAATAAACAATGAGGGCAACGGATCCTATAATCTCTACTGTAGGAACATCCATATATATGACAGTGCAAAGTAACTCTCATAAAAAAAGCAAAGAGCTATAGCTGTACTGAGATGCATCTATAGCGGTGTAGGGCACATCCATATATGTAGTGGTAGGGTACAGCTATTGTCATAGACAGAAACGGAACACTTTTACTGCGGTAGGGTACAGCTATCGTCTTGGTTGGAACACCCATATATATGACAGTGCTAAGTAACTTTCAATAAAAAAAGCCCTAACTATAGCTGTACCACGGTGCATCTATAATGGTGTAGCGTACATTCATATATATAGTAGTGACAGGGCTACTTTTATCTGCCAACCTGATTTTGCACATCATAACCAGAAACGGAATACTTATACTGCGATTGGGTACAACTATCGTCTTGGTTGGAACACCCATATATATGACAGTGCTAAGTAACTCTAAAAAAAAAAGCTCTAGCTATAGCTATACCGAGGTGCAACTATAGTGGTGAAGGGCACATCCATATATGTAGTAATGATAGGACCACCTTTATCTGCCAACCTGATTTTGCACATCATAGCCAGAACGGAACACTTATACTACGGTTGGGTACAGCTTTCGTCTTGGTTGGAATACCCATATATATGACAGTGCTAAGTAATTTTCAAAATAAAAGCTCTAGCTATAGCTTTATCGAGGTGCATCTAGAGTGGTGTATGGCACACCCCTATATCTAATAGTGATATGACCACTTTTATAGTGGAGACTTGATTTTTCACATTATAGCCAGAAACGGAATACTGATAAGGCTATTCGGTACACTTTAAGTCTTGGTTGGAACACCTATATATCTGACGGTGCTAAGTAAATGTTATAAGAAAAGGGTCTATCTATAACTTTACCGAGGTGCATCTAGAATGGTATATGGCACACCCCTATATCTAGTAGTGATATGACCACTTTTATAGTGGAGACTTGATTTTTCACATTATAGCCAGAAACGGAATACTTATAAGGCTATTCAGTACACTTTAAGTCTTGGGTGGAACACCCATATATCTGACAATGCTAAGTAAGTGGTATAAGAAAAGGCTCTACCCATAACTTTACCGAGATGCGTCTATAGTGGTGTAGGTCACACCCATATATCTAGTAGTCATATGACCATTTTTATAGTGGAGACCTGATATTTCATATTATAGCCATATATGGAACACTTATAGCGCTATTTGGTACACTTTAAGTTTTGGGTGGAACACCCATATATCTGACAGTGCTAAGTAAGTGTTATAAAAAAAGGTTCTACCTATAACTTTACCGAGGTGCATCTATAGTGGTGTAGGTCACACCCATATATCTAGGGGGGCCCGATACATCTGTCGTGTTGAAGAGCACAGCCATATACCTCTCTACTCCGTACTCTAAATGTGCACTTCTATAGGGTAGGATATACTTCTGCAGTTATGGATTAGAATGGGTCACACTTTAATCCATGTTTGAAACACCCATATACCTCCCTACTCTAAATGAGCACAGCTAGGTACATCTACTGTGTTGAAAGGCACACCCTTATACCTCCCTCCTCTATATGTCCACTTATAAATAAGCCTCCCACTTCAAATCCCTGGTCCTCTCGAATTCGTTTGTGCTCATTCCTCGTCCCTAATTGTTTTGTGCTCATTCTTATAACTAGACATCTATCATGTTGAGCTCTAACTCCACACGACTAAGATTCAACTACTGTTTTATTCCATTTTGCAATAGATACTTAGATGCAAATATTTTGTACGACCGTGCAGCTAAAGTGAATATTGTATCCTCCGACACTGAAGACGATTGCATGATGGATGGCGTAACTGGTCTTCTAGCAGAGTGGTTTGGTGATGATCCCCGCGATTATGAAATTGTACATTGTCCTGACGGCGGCAACTATGTAGTATTCTTCCTACCGACAAGATCCGGGATAAAGCTATCCGTCGTTCACCAATTCAGTCCGACAAACTCACAATTACGGCCGTGCCATGGGAATACAACCTTGGTGAACGCAGTCATGGATTTCGGTATGATGTATGGATCCGTTTGCATGGCTTACCACTCCAGTGCCATACGTATCAAGATTTACAAACTATTGTTTCAACTTTTGGAGAATTTATAGGTGGAGATAAGAGAAGCCGGCTTCGTCAAGATGTAAGGTTCTATCGGTTGTTGATCAAATGTGTTGACCTCCTAATGATTCCTGAATGTATTACGCTCGTGTTGGGGAATCGGGAATGGAAAATAAATGTTGAAGTAGAGTTATGGGAATATCACCGCTGGACCGGCAGCCCTTAATGTGCTGCGAACGTCACCTAAGTGTGCGTTTTGCGGTGGTACATTCCACAAGAAATCAGTCATAACTTTGTTATTTTGATAATTTGTGTGTACCTGCAGCTGACATGATGTACACTTGTTGTGTGCTACTATATATATTAGTAATATTTATACTTATATGGTGTATCCGTCTATATTTGGTAGTCTATATTTTTGTCAATGTATGTCGTGATATACAATAGTCCTCCAACTGGTGGTGTTCAGCTAAAAATGACTCATCGGTGCAACCAATTAGTTTTCAATAATGCGGCTTTAAAATCGAAGATCGGCTCGTTATACGTAATCTATGGCCACGATTGGTAAATATTAATTATAATTTTATATTTTTAACTTACAAATTTTAAATGAAAATATTTAAAATGTTAAATATAAATTCATTTTTATCTAAATTCCGCAAAACGCTCTACAGCTTTTAAGCAAAATAACATCTCCAAACCAAAATCACTTTTTCAGAAATTACTTTTTCAGAAGCTAGGCCAAACATGCCCTTATACTATCTATGGGCACAAAACTCATTATCTCCTCATTAATGTATTGCTCTAAGGGTGGCTGGGGTTCGGTTTAATTTTCTGCCAATTTCATAGGGTAGGGAAAACTTTTGCACATTGTAGAAAAAAAAGGAATATTTATAAGTGTGCTAAGAAACATGTGTAGTGCCCACTTAGAATGGGTAAGCCTTACTTTTACAGTTATAGCACAGAATGAAACAGTTGTAGAGGTTATAGGTACATCTGTAGTGCTAATGGGCACACCCATATATGTGCCACTTTCATAGGGTAGGGAAAGCTTTTGCACATTGTAAAAAAAAAAAAAATATTTATAAGTGTGCCAAGCTACATGTGTAGTGTCCACTTAGAATGGGTAGGCTTTGCTTTTGCAGTTATAGCACAAAATGGAACAGTTGTAGAGGTCACAGGTACATCTCTATTGCTAATGGGCACACCCATATACCTGCCACTTTCATAGGGTAGGAAAAGTTTTTGCACATTGTAGAAAAAAAAGAAATATTTATAAGTGTGCCACAGTACATGTGTAGTGCCCACTTAGAATGGGTAGGCTTTGCTTTTGTAGGTATAGCATATAATGGAACAGTTGTAGAATTCACATGTACATCTCTAGTGTTAATGGGTACACCCATATACCTGCCAAATCTATATGTCCACTTTTCTATCGTAGGCTTTACATTTACAATTATACCTTTCCTGAAACTGTTATAAGTCAGTATGGTACATCTAAAGCGATATAGGGAACACCCATAGACCCGTGACTGAAATGTCTCCATTTGTTTGGTGCGACCTGTTTTACCTATTTTGGTTATCTCGCATCTAACGCAAAATACAGAAACATCTATAAATAGTCCTTACATACTTGCCTTACCTAAAATCCTGTGAGTCCACATTATATTTCCATAGATCTCAATTATTTCGTTATCCCATAGTAGTTTTCATGTATACTACTAGTTCCTCTCGTCCAAACAACACTTATTGCTTCATTCCTTGTACTCCTGACCATGTAGATACTGATAACTTATTGAATCGTGCAGCAAAAGTAGCCATCACTTGCAACGAAATTAGTAATGATTGCTCACAGATTACTGTAGTTGGTCTGCTTACACAACGGATAGGTGGTCGACCCTCAGATTTGTAATTTGCAGAAGCTGGTGCAGGAAGTTTTATCGTTTTCTTTCCTACTGAGAAAAGCCGTCAGAAAGCTATTCGTCGTTCCCCAATAAGGAACGACATATTAACAATCACAGTCACTCCATGGGAAGCCAGCCGTCATACAGCCACACCAACATTTCAATACTTTGTATGGATTCGTCTACGAAATTTACCGCTCCATTGCCATCAATATCAAGAGTTAACTACTATTGTTTCGAGTTTTGGCAGATACATATGGTCCGATGAGCCCAGCCGTCATCTTGAAAATCTAAACTACTTTCGTCTCTTGATAAAATGTATTAATCCTCGCATCATACCAAAATATCTTATACTCCATATAGGGAATAGAGAATGGACAATTTTTGTTGAAATTAAGTCATGGGAGACTTGCCCTCCAATTGAAAAGCCCATGATGTACTGTATACTGTACCACCTGCATCGCATATTTTATCACGAGTTTTAATTTGATATTAAGTTTAGCTCATTGTCTTCAAATATATTGTAGTTATATTGTATATTATGTTTTCTCAACCATAGCTGAAAATGCACTTGGTATGGTAGTATGGTTGTTCCTGTGAAGTTTTGGCTGTACTGAAATGTTGTACAGGTGTTCCAAGATAAATTTATAACTGTACAATAGATCAGTTTAAGTGTTCCAAGATATTCAGTTTTGTTTTAAGCAAAATAACATCTCCAAACCAAAATCACTTTTTCAGAAATTACTTTTTCAGAAGCTAGGCCAAACAGGCCCTCATACTATATATGGGCACAAAACTCATTATCTTCTCATTAATGTATTATTCTAAGGGTAGCACGGGTTCGGTTTAATTTTCTGCCACTTTCATAGGGTAGGAAAAACCTTTGCACATTTTAGAAAAAAAAATGAATATTTATAAATGTGTCAAGAAACATGTATAGTGCCCACTTAGAATGGGTAAGCTTTGCTTTTACAGTTATAGCACAGAATGGAACAGCTGTAGAGGTCACAGGTACATCTCTAGTGCTAATGGGTACACCCATATATGTGCCACTTTCATAGGGTACGGAAAGCTTTTGCACATTGTAAAAAAAAAAATATTTATAAGTGTGCCAAGCTACATGTGTAGTGCCCACTTAGAATGGGTAGGCTTTGCTTTTGCAGTTATAGCACAGAATGGAACAGTTGTAGAGGTCACAGGTACATCTCTAGTGCTAATGGGTACACCCATATACCTGCCACTTTCATAGGGTAGGGAAAACTTTTGCACATTGTAGAAAAAAAGAGGAATATTTATAAGTGTGCCACAGTACATGTGTAGTGCCCACTTAGAATGGGTAGGCTTTACTTTTGCAGTATAGCATAAAATTGATGCTACGCCCTCGCCTCGCGCCGCCGCGCCGCTCACGTGTGAACCTGTAACACCCCAAAACTACGTGGGGTGAGAACCAACTCCATGGTTCCCAGTGGGTACGGCCACCCAAGGGAAAAGCAAGACCAATAGGTCCAAGGGAGGCAACTGCAAGTTAGCTCAATAAACAGATAGATATATATATCTTGATTATGCAACGAATAAAACCATGCATTGCCTCACGAATGCAATAGTGCCATGCTATATGCGAATCATGCAACTATACAAGTAGAATGAAGGATTTTACTTTCTATCATGCTATTCATAGCTTTTCCATAATTTTATTGTAAGGAAGTGAATTCTCGTAACGCGAGGATTGTACTCCGTCCAGGATCGACTAGTTGTCGAGGGTATACCCTTTGTGGGAGTTGGGAATGTCCAAAGCACAAAAAGTGCCTTGGAGTTGAGT
>NW_017890668.1:0-40356 GCF_001540865.1 Ananas comosus | reverse complement strand
CTTGCACTGGAGCAAAATTGCTCTCGGGGACCGGTCCCTGGCAGGGAGGGACCGGTCCCATCGGCTGGTGTTTCGGGGTTGCTAGAAGCAACCGGTCCCTGGTAGGGAGGGATCGGTTCCCGAACGTGATCCCAGCGAGAAAAGCCAGAAATTTGGCTAAGTCCTGAAAATATTGCTCTCGCGGACCGGTCTCTCAGGCAAGGACCGGTCTCCCGGGGACCGATCTCTCAGGGAGAGACCGGTACCCGAACGCGTGACCCGAGCTGAAGCTCTCGGGGACCGGTCCCAAGTCGGGGAGACCGGTCCCTCCGCGCGCAGAACGCCCAGTAAGGACAGTGCACAGAGTGAAAAGTTGAGGGGGCCAGCTGGATATTGTTACAATATGAGGGCTTGTGGTCCCTCTCTCTCCCTCAGTCTCTCATTTCCCCTCTCCCTCACTCCGACTCTCTTGCTCTCTCTCTCTAGAAGAGAAAAAGAAGGAGAAGAAGAAAAGAAAAGGAAAAGAAGAAAGAAAAGGAAGGAGAAGAAGAATGAGATCAAGGAAAAGAAGCTTTTGGACCTCTCCCTCTTCCTCTCCTCTCTCTTTTGAGCTAATCTAGAGGTAAGCTTCTAACCCTAGCTTATGAAATTTAGGGTTTTTGGGTTTTAGCTCTTTGGATGGGATCAAATGGATCCCTAGCACCATGAATGGAAGGATTAGAGCTAGAATCTAGGGTTTTGAGATGGGTTTAGCTTGATGGTAATCCTAGGGCACCAAAATAGGGTTTTTCGGAAAAGTAGAGGATTGATCTCATTTGACCCTCCTCTAACTTAATTGGTAGGTGCCAAAACGCGGGGGCGAAGTCGCATTTCACATTCGTCAAGTGGGTCAAGAGTTATCGGCAAAACAAGGCCGATTGAGCATCATTTTGGACCAAGAAGACCAAGACTTCGTCGTAACGTCCGTTGGAGGGCATTTCTAGAGCCTTCATACCCTCAAGAGGTGGGGGGTGTCGTCCCGAAACATCCGGATTTTTTTTTATGTCTAAGTTAACTATATTGATCATATTGTGCTATAGGAATAGTAGTTGTACATTTCCATTCCTTGCATGCTTTCTTGGTAGTGTAGCGGGGTGAGCTTGACACGTGGACTAGGATAGCATGAGGATTGGGTCTTGTGGCATAGAATTCTATAGCGGCATAAAGAGCCGAACTTGGACATAGCCTAGTAGAGTGGCATTGAACTAGTGTAGTAGAGACACTAAACTTGAACAAGTGGCATGTCAATTAGTAGAAAATTTATTACAATGATCGAACGAGTGGCATCGAGTCTAGTGTAGTAAACTTGACATGAACCTAGGGATAGTAGAAGTCCCAACATTGATTATATATCATGACTGTGCAGCAGAGGCACATTGACCCTAGTAGACAGGGTATCCTCTTGAGAGGATTGGATCATACTCACTAGTCTGTTTTGCTTGTCGGTGGTCGCTCCACCGAAGCACGAGTCTCCGGAGTACTTCACTAGGGGCAGACGTAGTTGTCCCGCAGACGGTCTCGGTGTGCGAGTGCAGCTTCTCCTCACCTGTGAGATTGAGAGTGAGTCGAGGGTTAACCTATGGGTCAACCAAGTAGATTGGGTAATAAACATGAAATGCATAGTAGACTTGCATTATTACCTTGAGTAGATATAGTGTATGTTGTAGATTACATTGCTATGCATCTTTATATACTCATGACATGATTCTAGCATGATCGTAGTTATTGCATGCATTATCATCATTGATGGCATGATAGAGTAGTTGCAGTTTACTTTCTATATATCTATCTATCTCTCTATCTGTGCCAGCTTAGACCTAGTGGAAAAACCGGCGGCATCGGCGGCCGAACCCACTGGAAACTATATTTATATATAGTTCTCACCCCGTGTGGTTTTGGGGTATAGGTACACACAGAGGCGAGCCGAGCGAGGATCGCGGCAAGGGCATAGCGCCCTAAGTGAGCCTAGTTAGTAGCTTTCCCTTTATGCATTAGAGTACCCTCGTGTACTAGATGTTTTGGATAGATATTGGAAAGCCATGATTTATTTTGAGAACATGTATTTACATTTGGAAGATGGAAATGTAATATATTCAAATGATGTAAATGTTGAATGGTTGTATTAGCTAGATGTACTCTCTTTATACACTTATATTTCACTCGTGGTTCTTGCTCTTAGCTATTGTGCACTTATGTGCGTCGTATCGATCATGTATATTATTTAAGCATTCCCTGGGCGCTTAACTGTACATGATCTGGTTGCTTGGCCTTGGGCGGACAGAAGAGGTGCTGTCCGTTCGGCGTCTGTTCGACGCGCCCGAACCGGACCAAATTGGTAGCGGTTTCGGGGCGTGACAGAGTAGTGTTGGTATCAGAGCAATTAAGAGCAAGTAAAGAGAGAGTATAGGATGGACCTAGGAGACCTAGGTTGGCAACCTTAAGGTGATAAGTACGTGAGAGAAACATGAACCTAAATCGGTTGAAGAAGAATCCGATTGGGTCGGATCAAGTATAGATCTCTAGTGTCGCTGGAGATAGAGCCGAGCGGTGTTAGTTTCTGAGCTCGAGGAGTTTGTGTTGGCGGCCGACAACACGACGCTAAGAGTTAGAACTAATACATTGGTGTACGTCCGCTTATGGCGGAGTTGAGCCGCGTAATGTAGTGTATGCGGTGGAGCTAAGTGGGTTAGATGACTAACCCGGTTGTTGCGTTGCAGGAGCGATGTCCCCAAGACGCTACGTGCGTAGGTCTGTTCCGGCACCGTCTTCTGAGGTGTCCGAGGAAGCCGGATCTAGCGAAGTACAGGAGTTACGGGCGCAGGTTTCGGCATTGACCGGCATTGTACAGCACCAGGAGAGTCGGTTTGAGCAGCTCCAAGGGCTTATGGAGCGGCATTTTGCGGCGGCAACTGCAGCTGCAACTGAGGGCCGTGGTCCGCCCCCGCCGCCAGCACGTGCGCCTATGGCGGCTGAGGGCGAGGGCATTGTGGCAGTTCTGGTGGCGGCGCGTCCTCCGCCGACGAGCGTTCCTCCGGTGGCGTCGGGTTCTACGACACCTGATGCGGCTGCAGTGGAGGCGGAGAGGGAACGCGCGCTTGCGGCTCTCGAGAAGTTCCGAAGGTTCAATCCACCGACCTTCGAGGAAGAGAAGGTCGAGCCATGGATGGTTGAGTCATGGGTGGATTCAATGGAGACCTTGTTCGAGGACCTCTACATGTTGGAGAGGGACAAAGTTTACCTCGCCACTCATTGTTTGGAACGGACGGCGAAGGTTTGGTAGAAGCGAATTAAGAGGAACCGAGCTCCCGACCTTCCGCCGTTGACGTGGGAGGAATTTCGGGGATTGTTTTACGTCAATTACTTCCCCGATAGCGAGAAGAAGAAACTCCAGGAGCAGTTTCAAAAGTTGAAGCAAGGGAACCGCACGGTAGCGGAGTATGAGCGAGAGTTCTCTCATATCATTGATTGCGTCCCCGACGTAGTGCGGGATGACAGGGATTGAGCTGATTGGTTTGAGCGAGGACTCCGAACGGATATCTACCGAGCGGTGCATATATTGAAGCTCACTACCTTCGCGGAGGTGCTCGACAGAGCGTTGTGGGCGGAGCAGGGAAACGCTCACATCCGGAAGGAGCGAGAAGCATCCGAGAGGGACGATGGTAAGAAGCGGGCTTAGAGTAACTCGGGAGCTCAAGCCAAGTCAAAGAAGCCCCCGAAGTACCCGCGAACGCAGTCCAAGGGCCGCGGACCGCAGCGGTGCATAATTTGTGGTGGGAACCACGAGCCAAGGCATGTGATCAACGGGAGGGGAAGTGCTTCACGTGTGGACAGGCGGGCCATATTAGCCGCTACTGTCCAGTGAGGGCTTCGCCCGCCCCTTCGGTCGCATCGGCTCCGGCGACTCCAGCGCATTATGGAGGAGTTCCACCTGCTGCGTCGTCGGCTGGGCGTGCGATGGTACCACGCCAAACTGAGGCGACGAGATCGGCTCTGAGCGGGCGGGTGTTCGCCGCCCAAACTGTCATACCCGGGTACCAGCGGAAGCTTATCCGGTACGTGCACAGATCCGCCATACACCTGCAGTATATAAGGCGTCTACAAGCAACAATTCGATAGGAGTAAAAACATAACATAATCCTATCCTGATATCAGAGCATAGTAAAAGTCACAAAGACTATCAACAAAAGAACGAAAGTGTTCAACTCAAAATATAAGTACAAAAGAAAGTACTAAAACTGCCACATCTAGATCCAAAACTCATTTACAACACAGGGTACACAAAATATCTGTACAATGGTAGTCTCTCTATAAACTGGACATCACCCTCGACCGTAACCCGAGTAGCAAGGTGATCGACTAGCACGCTCCTAGCAATGTCTAGCTAGACGCGACTCCCTTGCCACGATCCCTAGCCTCTCCTGTAGACGGCTCTATAAAATCAACAATAAAGAGGGCGTGAGAACTATTAACAATAATTCCCAGTGGGTAAGCCGCCAGCCTCGGCGAATTACACCACTAGGTTCATGATGTTCTAAATGAAAGCGAAAGCAGTAATTGCATGATATATAATTATGCAATGCTAACAGGTAATGGGCATGTAAACAACATGTATTCATAGTCTCAACAGTAATGAATCAACTGAATAATAGAAGCATAGCAACTATGATAAGCATGAATATAAGCATAAATGTGTAAGTAACTACTATATACTGTAACTGGTAATTATTCATTACGGTCCAATTTCCTTTAGCACTTTCCTTTCATTCACAAGGATCTACTCAAGGTAGTCCAGCTTGCGCCGCGCCTAATGGCCCCGTGGTAGTGTACACTCCCCACGGCAATCCACTTCGGCACCCAATCCCGCACGGGCGAGCAACTGTCGCGTAGGCCAACTTCGGAGTGCCGGCTTGTAGGGAGCGACCCTTACAAGCGTGTGCGAATGAGCACGATGGCAAGCAAGCATATTCCACTGTCCACATGTCTCAATTATCATGTTTTCATTTGCAATGTTCTTACCCTCGATCCTCTGATCGGAATTTCAATACATAAATAGTAACAAGAACTAGTATCCACTAGAATGTAAACATATAAGAGTAATGCTAAATCACATGGCATTATAATCTTTCCACTATTATGGCGCTGTCAACGTAGTCATAAGCATGTCATAATTCTCTACTTTAGAGCCAAGAGAATGTCATTATTTTCTACTTTATAAGTGCATTCTATACTTGTTCATAAGTAAATCTACAGTATTAGATATGATCATAAACACTTTTATGCATGGAGTTTCTCTACTTCATCTCTACTTCATAGAGGTACAATGGCAAACATATTAAACATGGTGACAAAGATGTCCAAATTCATATCAATCATATAGTCGCCAAAAACGCACTACAAAACCCATTCTATAGTGACATATAGAACATAGGGGAGCTTCACTTGCTCTAGTTAGGTCAAACCCACTTATTACTATGTCCCTCAATCCACTCCAATAGGCCTCAACTCCACTGAAAAGCAAACATCAAAATCGGATTAAAACTACGGCCGGATTGTCCGATTTCGGCTCAATTCACATTAGCATAAAGTAGTAATAACATAAATTGCTGTTTGGTTCTCTTTAGTACCTCAAATTAAGTCTCTAAAGGCTTCCCAGAGCCAACCAAAGATGACCCAAAGGTCGGTTGAATTTTCGCTGCGAGCAACATCAACACGACATTAATAAACTTGTATATGCGTTAATATGGCCGAAACCTTAATAATTCAGCTTCCTAACTGAAATTTCCACTTACCCCTGGTTCGAACACCTTCCAAACCAGTTCCCAAGATTACCAATTCGATTCAATAAGATTCAGAAATCTGCTGCGAAGCAAACATGCCAAACTGCATCAAATTGTTCCAACAAATAGCATTTAGTTCCGAATTAGCTTTGTAAGTAGCTAATTACCTCAAGCAAGCTTCAAAGTAGATTATCCCTGGTTAAAGGGGGTCAATTCACAGCTGAAAATCTCACCTCTAGCTGCTGGAATCCCTGTTATACGCAGATGGAAGCAACGAAACCAAAACACGTCAAAATTCGACGCTAAACTATGAATTAGAGAGAAATCAAGTTAAATATCCCTCTAAAACTCTCTTTCAGTGATTCTCAGCATTAGACATAAATCGTACTGTCAAAACACTCCATCTTACCTTTTAAAAGCTGGCCCCAAGTCCACCTAAATAGCGAGCGTCGAGCGGGACGCGAAACCGGCGCAAAACAGCGACTTTTATGTCGAGGGAGAAAATTCCTAGAGAGAGAAAGACTTGCCTCACTCATCTCTGAGCTTCCAGCACCCTCAAGCAACTTCTGGGTCGAGCTGAAGCCTAAGGGGATAAGTATGGAGGGTGAAAAGACCAAACTAGCCCTGCAGCCACGCAGCTGCAGCTGCTGCTGCTTGCTGTACCGGTACAGGGTGATGGCTGTACTGGTACATAATGCAGAAAATGCTGAATTTCGCCAGTTCAATGCACTTTCTCGCTTCTAGCTTTCTAATCATCCTCTAACTTGTCCAAAAACTTGTCCAAGCCTTTTAGAACATGTGGGATAGTTCCTCATTCCATTCCACACCTTCGAACTCCGCAATTTGCAAAAGTTCAGTGTATTACATTCACCCCTCCTAAAAAGAAGTTTCATCCGCGAAACTTGTCATACTTATCTCAAGATTTCGTTGAGAAAAGATAGGGGTAGTGCTCTTGCATCGCACTTTCCAATTCCCAAGTGGCTTCTCGTTTATCGTGATTGCTCAAAAGTATCTTCACGTACGGTATCTCGCTATTTCGAAGCCGTTTTACTTCTCGAGCTAGGATTTTCACTAGATGCTCCTCAAAACTCAAATCTTCTTGTAAATCCACTGGAGTACTTTCTAATATGTGGGTTGGATCAAAAACATACTTTCGCAGTGTCGATACATGAAACACATTGTGTACTCCTGATAGGCTCAGTGGCAAAGCAAACCGATATGCTACGGGGCCGATCCGTTCCAACACTTCGTAGGATCCTATATATCGAGGACTCAACTTTCCTCGAATTCCAAATCTTTTAACTCCCTTTGACGGTGAGACTTTTAAGAATACATGATCGCCAATTTGAAATTCCAATTCCCGTCGACGTTTATCCGCATAGCTTCTTTGTCGACTTTGAGCGGTCAGTAAACGTTCCCGTGCAAGTCGAACTTTAGCTTCGGCTTCTTGTAACACATCTGGACCCAAGACTAATCTTTCACCCACTTCACTCCAAGGAAGTGGTGATCTGCACTTTCTACCATAAAGGGCTTCAAAAGGTGCCAGTTGAATGCTTGCTTGATAACTATTGTTATAAGCAAATTCAGCCATCGATAAGAACTGTGGCCAACTGCCCTGATAATCAATCACGCAGGCCCGCAACATATCCTCGAGGGTCTGAATGGTACGCCCAGACTGTCCATCACTCTGGGGGTGAAAAGCAGTACTAAAATTCAATCGGGTACCCATTGCTTCCTGTAAACTTCTCCAGAACTGTGAAACAAATCGGGTGTCTCGATCGGAAACAATAGAAGTAGGTACTCCGTGTAATCGCACAATTTCATCAAGGTACACTTGTCCGAGTCTCTCCCCTGACCAGACTATATGGATTGGGATAAAGTGGGCAGATTTGGTTAATCTATCCACTATTACCCAAATGGCATCGTGACCTGCTTGTGAGCGAGGTAATCCAACAATGAAATCCATAGTGATCCTCTCCCATTTCCACACTGGTATGGGTAAACTTTGTAATTTTCCTGCAGGAAGTCGATGTTCAGCCTTAACCTGCTGACAGGTTAAGCATCTGGCCACAAAATCAGCAACTTCCTGTTTCATTCCAGGCCACCAGTAAATTGACTTCAGGTCTATATACATTTTTGTACTCCCAGGGTGTAAAGTATACGGTGCCCGATGTGCTTCCTTTAAAATCTCCTCTTTAATATCTGGATCGGCAAGCACACAAATTCTATCTTCGAATTTTAGCAATCCCTGATCATCCACTCGAAAATCGCCAATTGGATCAACAGTGATCTTTGCTCGAATCTTTTGCAGGAATTCATCTTGAGCTTGCTTTTCTTTAATTCGATCAATCAGAGTAGGTTGCATCACTAATGACATAAGTCTCCAAGGCGTATCAGGAGCTACAACTTTCAAATTCAATTGCTCCATTTCCTTTACCTATAGGGGTTGCATAGTTATCGACATTGCCAAATTTTCTGTCGATTTTCGACTTAAAGCATCTGCTACAACATTAGCTTTTCCTTGATGATAGAGGATGGTCAAATCATAATCCTTGAGTAACTCTAACCATCTACGTTGTCTCAAGTTTAATTCCTTTTGAGTAAATAGATACTTTAAACTTTTATGATCTGTGTAAACTTTACAACGCTCGCCGTAGAGGTAGTGGCGCCAAAGCTTCAAGGCAAATACCACAGCTGCCAACTCTAAATCGTGTGTAGGGTAGTTCCTTTCATAATCCTTTAATTGGCGAGATGTATAAGCAATGACTCTGCAATTCTGCATTAGAACACACCCTAATCCATTCAGCGACGCATCGCTGTAAATCACATAATCTACTCCAGTGACCGGCAGTGCTAGAATCGGGGCGGTGGTCAATCGTTCCTTCAGCTCTTGGAAGCTTCTTTCGGAGGCTTCATTTCATAGGAATTTAGCTCCTTTATGAGTCAAGCGAGTGAGAGGAGTAGACATCTTTGCGAACCCTTCAACAAATCTTCGGTAGTATCCCGCCAAACCAAGGAAACTCCGAATTTCTGTGACGTTGGTCGGCCTAGGCCAATCTTTAATCGCTTCAATCTTCTTTGGATCCACAGCTATCCCAGCCTCGAAAATGACATGACCTAGAAAGGCTACTTCTCGAAGCCAAAATTCGCATTTCTTTAATTTTGCAAACAATTTCTTTTCTCGAAGTACTTGTAGCACTACTCTTAAATGGTTTTCATGCTCCTCGTCACTTCGAGAATATATCAGAATATCGTCGATAAACACGACCACAAACCTGTCCAAATAGTGCTTAAAGACATGATTCATTAAATCCATAAAGGTTGCTGGGGCATTTGTCAATCCAAATGGCATAACTGTGAATTCATAATGCCCATACCGAGTTCTAAAAGCGGTCTTGGAAACCTCTTCAGGCTTGATCTTAAGCTGATGATAACCTGACTGCAAATCAATCTTAGAATATACTTTTGATCCTTGCAGCTGATTGAATAAATCATCGATTCTGGGTAATGGATATTTATTCTTGATTGTGACTTTGTTGATTTCTCGATAATCCACACACAATCGAAGAGATCCATCTTTCTTCTTAACAAAAAATACCGGTGCTCCCCAAGGTGACACACTCGGTCGAATAAATCCTTTATCTAAAAGATCTTGTAACTGTGCCTTCAGCTCTTTCAATTCAGCGGGTGCCATTCTATAGGGTCCTTTCGAGATAGGAGTTGTCCCAGGGACAAGATCAATCACAAACTCAACTTCCCTATCCGGTGGCATACCCGGCAACTTAGCTAAAAACACATCCCCGAACTCTCGCACAACTGGAATATCATTAATCTTGATGGCTTCACCATCACTCACAGAAACACTAGCCAAATAGGTTACACAACCTCTCCGAATTAACTGTCGGGCTCGCGAAGAGCTAATAGCCATTGCGAACAATGAACTCTGACACCCCTTATAAACAAACTCCTGCTGACCCGGTTCTCTAAAGATCACTGTCCTATTCGTGCAATCTATGGTGGCATAATATTGTGTCAACCAATCCATATCCAAAACTACATCAAACTCACCTAGTTTGTGTAGTGCCAATAAATCCACAGGCATAATCCAGTCGCCTATCCTAACTGGGCAGCGAGGGCAAAACTCATGAACATCTAGGGTATGGTCAGGTACAATCACTCGTCCTGGATGCAAGGTAGGTACTAAAGGGATGTTATGCAACTCGGCGAACTCCCGATCAATAAAAGAATGCGAAGCACCAGTATCAAATAATGCACGAACACGAATATCATAAAGCATAATGATACCTACTACGACCTCCTCTGATGCTGCGGCCTCCTCTGTCTGGGCGGCATACATATGCCCACCTGAACCCTGTCGGGGACTCTCAGACTGCCGCTGTCCCGGTGATCGTCTGTACTGCGAGGGTGTTGCCGGGGTCCCCTGGCTCGGAGCAGAAGATGCAAGTGCTGAAGCTGACGAGGGTGCAGGCAAAGAACCTCTCGGGCACTCTGAGTGACAGTGGCCCTCCTGACCACAGAGAAAATATCTGCCCCCACGTTGTGGACACTATGGCGGTACGTGAGACCCACCACAGATAACACAACGCGGCTGCGGACGACGCTCGGGTGCTCCACGGCATGCTGACGAACCTCGGCCCCTCGACTGTCCCGATTGGCCTCTCGGATACTTAGGCGGTCTCCTGAAAGATTGCTGACCACTGCTCTCTGCTGCTGGTCTCTTTCCTTTGCCTCGATCCACAACATCTCTTTCCTTCATAATTTCTGCCGCTTTCTCAACAATCAAGGCCCGATTCACCACATCTCTGTAAGTCAAGAGGTTCGACGCTTGGACTAATCTGAAAATCGCAGGCAGCAAACCCACCTCAAAAATACGGGCCTTGTCCTCATCATCTCGGACCACAAAAGGAACGCAGTGCAGTAATCGGGAGAACTCTCGCTCATACTCTGCCACTGTCCTGTCCCCCTGCCTCAAGTTTCTCAGATCCCTTTCCATTTGCCTCTTTACACTCTGGGGAAAGTAGGTCGTCAACAGTAAGTCCTTGAACCTGCTCCACGTGGTGGCAGACAAATCAGTATGGGGATCCTCACGAATATCCACCCACCACCTGTAAGCCTCGCCGTTAAGGTGGTGCGTCGCAAACTAAACCCGATATCGCTCCTCAACAAAAGTGTCATAAAATAATTGGGTAAATTGCACTGTTGCCCCCTGAACTTTTGGCGGAGTTTCACTTTACCCCCCAAACTCTGAAATTAGACATTTACCCCCCTAAACTTTAATATTGCATTCTTGTTGCCCCTTCCGTCAGTTTGGGTTAACGAAGCTGAACGAGAGTTGACGGAAGGGTTAAGTGCTGTTTTGTCTGAAGCTGCGGAGGAAACCGAAGAACTTCTCCGCCAAAGGCGATGGATCACTTGGGGTTTTCGTCGAAAGATTAGGGTTCTCCACCATCTTCGTCTTCTCCATCATCCCTCATCCTCTTCAACAGAAAGTGATAAGATTAGGGTTTCTTAACATTCCTCATTGTTGGAAGGTTAGGGTTTGATTCGTCTTCCATAGAAGATGGCTAGAACAATGATTCGAAGAGCTTCAGAGGACCAAAAACCGACATATGGTATGTTTCCTCCAAATTTTATCTTATTTTATTGTTATATTGGTTATTTTCATCTTGAGATGTGTAATTGGTTTATTTTATTACCCTTAAGAAATATAATATTATATAGAACTGTAGTGGGTCTTTACTGGGTCCCGATCTTTACTTATCATAGTGTTTTGGTTTTTTTTTCTTTTTTTCAATGCAGTTAATGGGTCTGGATATTTTACTATGGAAATACATCATGGAGGATTCTTTACTTTTATACCTGATAGGTTCTACATGGGTAGTAAAATTGATTACTATGATTTCTGTGATCCTGATCTTCTGTCATTGTTAGACATTAAAGATAAAGCAAAAGATGACTTAGGATACCCTGATGAAGAACAAGTTAACTATTATTGGTGCAAACCTGGGAGCTCTCTTAATCTTGGAATCAAAAAGCTAAACAATGATAAAGATGTGTGTGAGATGGCTTTACATGCTTCCAAGACTACGAGAGTTGCATTGTACATGGAACCCATGATTGTAACAGTAGAAACGAGTCAAACAATATTAAATGACATGTTTAGAATGTTTGATGATACTGAGCAAACAATACCCAAGAAATTGAATGATGATGGGAGACAAGGTGAGCAACAAACCCTTTCTAATACGATTTGTAAGGAGTTAGATGTTGGTAGCAGCGAACAACAGACTGTTGATACAAAAACTATTTTGGATGAGCTGAATAATGATAGCAATCGACAACATCCAGATGATCATGTTATTGCAGAGGAGTTGGATAATAGGGATGAAGAGATGGATGATGGTGAAAAGGACCATGCTAATAGGTCTGATGATGAAAGTGATAGTTTATTTATAGAAAGTGACTATGACTTAACAGATGATGATGAATTGTTTGACAAAAATGTTGATACTCATGTAGAAGTGGGTGTAAGAACTAAAACATCAACAACAATTGATGATGTTCCTAAAGATAGCAACTCTGACACTGATTATGAACTGTCAGATGAATTACATAGTTTGGATGATAGTTCTGAAGATGATCTTGTGATGCGAAGAAGGTATCCTGAGTTTAGAGCTGAAACTGATATGCAAAATCCACAATTTGGGATTGGGATGCTCTTTGCTTCCATGAAAGAATTCAGGCAGGCTATAAGGGAGTATAGCATCAAGAATAGATACAATATTAAGCTGGTGAAGAATGAAAAAGACAAAGTTAGAGCAGTTTGTAAGGAGGGATGTCCATGGCTTATTTATGCTTCATGGATTACTGATAAGAAAACTGTACAAGTCAAGAGATATGACTCCGAGCACAAATGTTTTAAGAACTTCAAAAACAAATTTGTAACTTCTTCATGGCTTGCAAAAAAATATATAGACAGATTTAGGAATAATCCTAAGTGGCCATTGACAGCATTTGGAGAATGTGTGACAGCAGATATTCATGTAAGTGTATCTCGGACAAAGTTGTATAGGGCAAAAAGAAAGGCCCTGCGATTGATTGAGGGTAGTGAAGCAGAACAATATGCTACTTTATGGGATTATGCCACAGAGGTCAAGAAGAGTAATCCTGGCTCAACTTTTTTGATTAAATGTGACAATCTTCAGTTTAAGATGTTGTATGTTTGCTTAGATGCATGCAAGAGAGGATTTTTGGCTGGGTGCAGACCTATAATCAGTTTGGATGGATGTTTTTTGAAGGCGCAACATGGAGGACAACTACTTGCTGCAGTAGGGGTAGATGCCAATGATTGTATATTTCCGATAGCCTATGCAGTTGTGGATGTTGAATCAACAGCATCTTGGGCATGGTTTTTAAGCCATTTGCTACAGGATTTGCAGATACAGAATTCTGCAGCTTGGACATTTATGAGTGACAAACAAAAGGTAATAGGGCAATATTATTTATAGTCTCATGTTATTTTGTATTTGGCTAACATTTAAATTTTGGCATATTGATTTTGCAATCCACAGGGCCTTATTGAAGCTTTGGAGGATCTTGTTCCAGATGCTGAGCACAGATTTTGTGTGCGACACCTATACTCCAATTTCCAGAACTCTTACAAAGGGAAGCTTTTGAAAGATTATTTGTGGGCAGCTGCAAGAGCTAGTTATGTAGCTAAATTTGAGCACTGGATGGGCCTAATTAAAGAAACTGATGCTGTAGCATATGAGTGGTTAGCTGACAAGCCTCCACAGCAATGGTCAAGGTCTCATTTTCGTGAATTTCCTAAATGTGATATGCTACTTAATAACATGTGTGAATGTTTCAATAGATATATTTTAGAAGCTAGGGCGAAGCCTATATTGTCCATGCTGGAAGCTATTAGATGCAAATTGATGAATAGACTGTATATAAAGATGGAGGCCGCTGAGAAGTATAATGGAAGCATTTGTCCAAAGATTATAAAAAAGTTTGAGAAGTTGAAAGAGCAATCAGCTGTTTGCTGGCCTCAACCTGCAGGATCTGGAAAATTTCAAGTTGGTTCAAGTCATGGGCAATTTGTAGTGGATCTAATCCAAAAGACCTGTAGCTGTAGGAGGTGGGATTTGACAGGACTCCCTTGTCCACATGCTATATCGGCCATGCTACATGAGAATTTGAGACCAGAAGACTATGTGCATGATTGCTACAGCATAGAAACATATAAAAAATGTTATGCGCATCTTATAAAACCCATTAATGGCCAAGACATGTGGACAAAGACAGGACAAGAGCCTATTCAGCCTCCTGATAATAAAAAGAGGCCAGGAAGGCCTAAGATGGCAAGAAAAAAGTCGGCTAGTGAGTTGCAAACTTCGAACAAGTTAGGAAGGCATGGGGTCAGGATGACTTGCACAAAATGTGGGGAAAAAGGTCACAATAAAGCTACTTGCGACAGAAGATCTAGGGCAGGTGTGAGACCATTAGTACCAAAACTACCTGTGAGTACAATGATCAATCCCTCATTTTGCTAAAGACAACTTATAGTCCAAAGCACTAATGTAACTAACAATTATGCAGGTTAGGAGGAATAGAGCAGAGTTCGAGACCACTAATGAGGCTACGCCAACACCCACACCCGCACAAAATATGAGGTCACATTTCATTGTTAGATGGATGCCAGATGTAAGATTAATCAATATATATTGTTTTTAATTGGTTAGTTTTCTTTTTCATCAAGGTTATTTGCTAGTAATTGATGATGTTTCATTATTTTTTTGCACCAATGGAGGGAACTACACAAACTCAAGCTGCAACTCAACCAAATCCACCTTCTATTCCAGAGTCAGACTTCATTAGAAGATGCCAATCACAGGCACCCAGTAGAGGACCAACAACTAGACTACAACACCTCCTACAAAGTAAGAAGTGCAAAGGAAAAGGCAAGCTGCTGAATAGACAAGCTGCTGAATAGACAAGCTGCTGAATGGAAGACAAGCTGCTGAATGGAAGACAAGTTGCTGAACAGGCTGCTATTTTGCAATCCTTTTACAAAGGATACTAAAACTGAAATAATTGACTCTTTTTTGTTTATAGCTGAAATGTAACTTTGGATGTTGCACTAACATCTTACCTTTTTGTTTATAGCTGAAATGTAATTTTGGATGTTGCACTAAAACTGAGATAAATGACTCTTTTTTGGTACTAAGAATGGTAACTTTTGGCTATTGATTTATATTGTGTGATTTTGAGATGTAGTGACTATATATGAATTACATTCTGTGATTCTAAAGGAACAATTTTTGACTGTATGTTTTCTGAGTTATTGTGTGTATGTATAAATTACATTACATGTGCGATTTTGAAGAAGCAATTTTGCAATCCTTTGTACAAAGTAGCATACTGTGTTTGGACATTATGCACACAAATTTTTTTCAGAGAACAAGGTAGTATAATACCGCTTCATTCATTTACGAGATACACTTGGCTACAATTTGGCACAGCTAGGCCTTGACAGAGGGATTACTGCAGACACAACAAAACAGGGCCCATATATTTAATGGCCTTCACAACCTTCTTTACACATCAAAACAGGATCCATATTTTTAATTGCCTTTACAACCTTCTGTAGACATCAAACTACAAAATAGGATCCATATTAAGATCCAGGATAATACAAGAAAAAACCAAAGACAAATCCTTCTCTTTTTAACTTGCTTTAACTCATCTTCCATCTTGCTGCTCTTCCTAAGCAGTCCAGTAATAATTACTTTAGCTCGATCACCAACTGGAGGGTCAAACCACTGAAAAAATCCACATGCACCCACTACCTACAATAAAATAGATAGAAAAAATTCAACACATCCTATACAAGAAAAAAAATAAAATAAGCAATTCGAAAAATTAAAAAAACAAAACAACAACAGTCTGCCTACCCCATAGTTTTTGCATCCCAAAAACCGCCTCCCTGGATTTGAATCAGTCCAAGATGTCTTAATTTGTGCAGATTCACCGCAAAAACATCTCGGGATCACGAATTGTGAGGCATCCATGGGGTAGTTTATAAGAAAATGAGAGTTTTGAAGGAGTTGGAGGAGAAGAAGAGAGAGCTTTGGAGGAAAGAGTTGGAGAAGAAGAGTTAGAGGGCAAAGAAATGGAGAAAAATGAGTTTTTAAGGAATAAAAGAGAGTTGGTCGGTACAAGGGACAGTTTTGGCGGTGGATTTCCCGCCAAAACCTAACCCTTCCGTCAACTCCCGTTCAGCTTTGTTAACCCAAACTGACGGAAGGGGCAACAAGAATGCAATATTAAAGTTTAGGGGGGTAAATGTCTAATTTCAGAGTTTGGGGGGTAAAGTGAAACTCCGCCAAAAGTTCAGGGGGCAACAGTGCAATTTACCCTAAAATAATTTCTCCATGTGCATTAACCATTTCTCGACCACCCAGTGATCTGCTTTCTCCCCGTCAAAGATACGAGGGTTGCAACGATGGAATTCATTCAATTGTTCCATCATCCGTTCTCGCTCCTCAGCCCCCACCATCTCTGGTAATACTGTCCCTGATGCCGCTACAGGTAATGGTGGTGGTACTACTGTCTCCTGTCGGGTCTTCGCCCTCGGACCTACTGGGGGTGTGTCAGGTACTGGTGACTGTGCTCTCATTGTCGCATTCCTGTCTGGTACTGTAGGTATAGGATCAGGAATCTCTCTGTCAGTCGTCTGCCGCAGTAGTAAATCCTCTAACGTCTTCATCCTGTCCTCCTGCCGACGCGCGGCATCCATTTGCTGTCGCGCGGCCACAGCCTGCTGAGCAACCAAATCTGTCAGCTTCACGAGCTGATCCTGCAACTCATGGATCCCACTAGATCCAGAAATAACGGAGGTCCCCACTTCCTCCGCATCCGCCGCCTCAGCTGCCCCGGCGGCTTGCAAACGAGTCAAAGGCATCTTGAGCTGCAGCATCAAAAACAAACATAGGTCAATAAAACCTATACTATTGAACCCTCCTTGAGGACATAAACAAACTAATTAAGCAAAAGTAATGAAATGTAACACGTACTAACTTCCGATGTCACGTTGTCGGCCGCCAACGTGGCCCTCTGCAAAGTTAGTAATTGCACATTCCGATCAAACTCCTGCTATTCGGAGTTTACAAGTACCCAATCAAAGTACTTTCACTAATAACAACCTCGACTAGACCTCGTCCCCCACGAGCCTATTCTTATAGTCCAACCAGCCTAAGGTTTGCTAGGTCTACTAAGACTCAACCCTAGGCTCTGATACTACTATAATCTGTCACACCCGGGTACCAGCAGAAGCATATCCGGTACGTGCACAGACCCGCCATACACCTACAGTATATAAGGCGTCTACAAGCAACAAGTTGATAGGAGTAAAAACATAACATAATCCTATCCTGATATCAGAGCATAATAAAAGTCACAAAGACTATAAACAAAAGAACGAAAGTGTCCAACTCAAAATATAAGTACAAAAGAAAGTACTAAAACTGCCACATCTGGATCCAAAACTCATTTACAACACAGAGTACATGTAACGCACTGGACCTTTGCAAATTGCGAGTGTTTGGATGTATTTCGAGCTTTTCCACACTTGGTGGAGGGTTGTAGAATGTTTTCCGACCTAAAAAGTTCGAAAATTAGAATTCTGGACAAGTCCTGAGAGTTTTTACTGTCGGGGACCGGTCCCTGGAAGGAGAGACCGGTCCCCCAGTGAGCAGTGTTGCGGCAGCCCTGAGGCAACCGGTCCCTGGCGGGCGAGACCGGTCCCCGAGTGCGCCTTCGCAGAGAGAGACCTGTCCCACGCGGGGAGAGACCGGTTCCCGAGCGTTGGTTCTCCGGGTTCGCAGCGAGAGACCGGTCCCTGCTGGGGAGAGACCGGTCCCTCTGGGCGAAAACTGCCCAGTTCGGGCTGATGCAATTTTGGATTTTTGAGGGACCTAACTGGATTTTGTTACAATAGAGGGTCTATATGACCCATCCCCTCTCTCTTCTTCTCATTTCCCTCCTCACACTCTCGCCACACCCTTGCTAGAGAGAGAAGGAGAAAGAGAAGAAGAAGGAGGAGAAGAAGGAGAAGGTGAGGGTTTTGGTGGACTTGGAGCATTTCTTTGCCTCTTTTCCTTTTCCCACCTTGTTGATGCTTGAAGGCTTGGACTTGGAGCTTGCATAGGAGGAGATCTTCACTCTTGGAGCTAGGATTGGAGCTTCTAAGGAGGTTTGTTGCTCATTTCCCTCCTCTAGATCTTGTTTTGATAGTTTTTGTAGATGGAACCCTAGAAATGAGATTTAGGGTTGATTTTAGGGCTTTTTGATCTAGGGCTTTTGAGGCTAGATTGTTTGGATTTGAACCTTCCTTGGACTTGGATTGGAAGGGTTCTAACTCTCTTTTAGAGCTTTGGAAGAGATTTCATCTCTTGAGGTGAGTTTTAGCCCTTTTGCTAAATTTGTTAAAGTTTGATCTTATAGTTGATCGTAATGCCCGTGTATCTTGTCGCTCAATACTTTTAGGGTATTTTGAGACTCGGGGACAACTTTGTTCGGCGAATCGAGACCCTACGCGACGGTTCGGTGGGTTTGACCTAGCTTATGATATGAGAAATGCCCATATTTGGCAAATATGTTTCATAAAATAGAAATTCATGCATTTCCATGTTAAATGTATTTAATATGAATTTTAGAATGCTTAACATGCATATATTATGTATAGTGAAATTTTAGACCCCTATGTGGTAGAGTGCATGCATGTGAGACTTAGCATTCTAGTTAGGATTGGGGATCATGAGTCCCATTATGGAAATGAACCTCGCTTTCATGCATTTAACCTATATGCCAATTGTGATATTAGAAATTTTAGAAGCCTAGAGAAGGCTTGAGAACTTGGACTATTTGAGATTGGGCCAATGTCATAAAGAGGCATGGGGCCCGGGTTAAAGTGAACCTGGTTAATTGGAATATAGGACATGAATTGGGCATGATCATTTGTGATGCTTAAGTGTCATAAAGAGGCACCAAGCGAGAGTGTGCGTTGGAGCGTCACCTTGAGACTTTGGACTAGACTCTTGGGATGCTAGTGGCCGTGCCATGTGAGAGGCATGAGAGTAGAGTACTTGAGACTTTGACCTTGCTTGCTTGCCATTTGTGCTCATTCGCACATGCTTGTGAGGGTCGCTCCCTACAAGCCGGCACTCCGGAGTTAGCCTACGCGACTTATGTTCGCTCGTGCGGTATTGAGAAGCCTACGGGGTCGAGTGGGACAGACACATTCCAAGAGTAGGGATGTTGGGCTACCAAAGGCACTTAGGCGGCACAAGCTGGACTACCTTTGGTAGGTCCTTAATTGAAAATGGAAATCGATACGGGGTTGAGAATAGTTAATCACTACTAGATAGGTTTAGTAGTTGAATTACATTTATATGCTTTTAGTATAGTGTTGAGACATGTAGTATACTTGATAGTCTCCTTTTGCATTAGAGCATACTTGGTTGCCATGACAGAACGTATGCATAATATATTCATAAAGGTTAATGACATACTATTTGGATATCGTAGATGTACATCACCATGACATCGTTTATACTTGAGTTTAGTAATTTAGCCTTTTAATTATGCCTTTATATCGCAGTCATTATTGCTATTATTATTGTACTTACCCTCTTCTTTTGGGGCCTAGTGGTGCATAGAGCTGAGGTCAGTAATTGCCCACTGGGAACTATAAATTATAGTTCTCACGCCCTCTTTTTCTCGATGTTTTTCAGAGCCTTCCACGCAGGGAGAGGCCAGGGATCGCGGAAAGGGTATCGCCTCGGGCTAGCGTGCTTACCGAGGGATCGTTCGATAGGTGGTTTACCTCTCGTGTTTTCTTTTTGTGAGAGGTTGAGAGTTGTACCCGTATATGTATAGAGACCACCATTTTTGTATTAGAGACAGTTATTGTACTACTTATGGTTTCTTTGTTTGACTAGCTTTACTTTGGTGTTAGATGTTAGCACTTTACTCGCTCTGATATCATTAGTTGTTAGTTATTTCACTTTTTCTATTTGTTCTATTACTTGCTTTTACTTCCGCTTTTATTCTAGACGCCTTATATGTGTAGACATATGGCGAGTCTGGGCACGCTACCGGGAGGGCCTCCGTCGGTCCCGGGGCGTGACAGTACACAAAATATCTGTACAATGGTAGTCTCTCTATAAACTGGACATCACCCTCGGCCGTAGCCCGAGTAGCAAGGTGATCGACTAGCACGCTCCTAGTAATGTCTAGCTAGACGCGACTCCCTTGCCACGATCCCTAGCCTCTCCTGTAGACGGCTCTGTAAAATCAACAATAAAGAGGGCGTGAGAACTATTAACAATAGTTCCCAGTGGGTAAGCCGCCAGCCTCGGCGAATTACACCACTAGGTTCATGATGTACTAAATGAAAGCGAAAGCAGTAATTGCATGATATATAATTATGCAATGCTAACAGGTAATGGGCATGTAAACAACATGTATTCATAGTCTCAACAGTAATGAATCAACTGAATAATAGAAGCATAGCAACTATGATAAGTATGAACATAAGCATAAATGTGTATGTAACTACTATACACTGTAACTGGTAATCATTCATTACGGTCCAATTTTCTTTAGCACTTTCCTTTCATTCACAAGGATCTACTCAAGGTAGTTCAGCTTGCGCCGCGCCTAATGGCCCCGTGGTAGTGTACACTCCCCACGGCAATCCACTTCGGCACCCAATCCCGCACGGGCGAGCAACTGTCGCGTAGGCAAACTCCGGAGTGCCGGCTTGTAGGGAGCGACCCTCACAAGCGTGTGCGAATGAGCACGATGGCAAGCAAGCATATTCCACTGTCCACATGTCTCAATTATCATGTTTTCATTTGCAATGTTCTTACCCTCGATCCTCTGATCGGAATTTCAATACATAAATAGTAACAAGAACTAGTATCCACTAGAATGTAAACATATAAGAGTAATGCTAAATCACATGGCATTATAATCTTTCCACTATTATGGCGCTGTCAACGTAGTCATAAGCATGTCATAATTCTCTACTTTAGAGTCAAGAGAATGTCATTGTTTTCTACTTTATAAGTGCATTCTATACTTGTTCATAAGTCAATCTACAGTATTAGACATGATCATAAACACTTTTATGCATGCAGTTTCTCTACTTCATCTCTACTTCATAGAGGTACAATGGCAAACATATTAAACATGGTGACAAAGATGTCCAAATTCATATCAATCACATAGTCGCCAAAAACGCACTACAAAACCCATTCTATAGTGACATATAGAACATAGGGGAGCTTCACTTGCTCTGGTTAGGTCAAACCCACCTATTACTATGTCCCTCAATCCACTCCAATAGGCCTCAACTCCGCTGAAAAGCAAACATCAAAATCGGATTAAAACTACGGCCGAATTGTCCGATTTCGGCTCAATTCACATTAGTATAAAGTAGTAATAACATAAACCGCTGCTTGGTTCTCTTTAGTACCTCAAATTAAGTCTCTAAAGGCTTCGCAGAGCCAACCAAATATGACCCAAAGGTCGGTTGAATTTTCGCTGCGAACAACATCAACACGACATTAATAAACTTGTATATGCGTTAATATGGCCGAAACCTTAATAATTCAGCTTCCTAACTGAAATTTCCACTTACCCCTGATTAGAACACCTTCCAAACCAGTTCCCAAGATTACCAATTCGATTCAATAAGATTCAGAAATCTGCTGCGAAGCAAATATGCCAAACTGCATCAAATTGTTCCAACAAATAGCATTTAGTTCCGAATTAGCTTTGTCAGTAGCTAATTACCTCAAGCAAGCTTCAAAGTAGATTATCCCTGGTTAAAGGGGGTCAATTCACAGCTTAAAATCTCACCTCTAGCTACTGGAATCCCTGTTATACGCCGATGGAAGCAACGAAACCAAAACACGTCAAAATTCGACGCTAAACTATGAATTAGAGAGAAATCAAGTTAAATATCCCTCTAAAACTCTCTTTCAGTGATTCTCAGCATTAGACATAAATCGTACTGTCAAAACACTCCATCTTACCTTTTAAAAGCTGGCCCCAAGTCCACCTAAACAGCGAGCATCGAGCGGGACGCGAAACCGGCGCAAAACGGCGACTTTTATGTCGAGGGAGAAAATTCCTAGAGAGAGAAAGACTTGCCTCACTCATCTCTGAGCTTCCAGCACCCTCAAGCAACTTCTGGGTCGAGCTGAAGCCTAAGGGGATAAGTATGGAGGGTGAAAAGACCAAACTAGCCCTGCAGCCACGCAGCTGCAGCTGCTGCTGCTTGCTGTACCGGTACAGGGTGATGGCTGTACTGGTACATAATGCAGAAAATGCTGAATTTCGCCAGTTCAATGCACTTTCTCGCTTCTAGCTTTCTAATCATCCTCTAACTTGTCCAAAAACTTGTCCAAGCCTTTTAGAACATGTGGGATAGTTCCTCATTCCATTCCACACCTTCGAACTCCGCAATTTGCAAAAGTTCAGTGTATTACACAAACTCAAGCCGAGGAACCTGCTGAGGCGGAGGATCGTCATGTGCTTACAGGTATGGTTTTAATTAACGGAGTTCGCTCCAGAGCTATGTTTGATACAGGTGCTATGCATTCATTAATCAGTAGGTCATTTGCACGCATGCATGACATAGAACTACAAGAGAGTAAAAGCACTTGGAGAGTATCTGTGAGATATTGAAACTTGATGGTTTGTGGCTAACTTTGGCCAAATGGACCAAAGTGGGCAATTGAACGGTTTGGACAAGTTTCATTCGGTATTCCAACAAGTTTGGAAGAGCTAAAATGAGTTCCAAAGGTGTTGGAATGGTTTTGACATCGATCTGCGCGAGGGTGAGCCAAAAAAAAAGAGGTGAAAACAGTATTCTCGAGCTGTTGTACCGGTACAAGAGTGATGGCTGTACCGGTACAACCATTGCAGCTCTCGGGATGGAGGCTGCCAGACCTTGTACCGGTACAAGGGGGTCTTGTATCGGTACAAGCCCTGCGTAACCGAGAAACCGAGCCTCGGGTTGGGCTGTCTGCTAGGCCTTGTACCGGTACAAGAACCCGTGTACCGGTACAAGGGACCCGAAACTGCTGGTCAGTTTGGAAAATTAGATTTTTGAGGGGGCTTTTGGGATTTTGTTACAATAGAGGGTTATAATACCTCTCTCTCAGCCACTCCCTCTCACACTTAGCCTCTCTCTCTCCCTCTCACATTGCTCTCTTTCTCTCTAAACCGAAAGAGAAGGAGAAAGAAGAAGAAGAGAAGAAGGAAAGGAAGGAGAAAATCAAGGAGAAGGAAAAGAAGCTTTCTTCCTCATCTTCCTCAAGCTAGGGCTTGCTTTGGAGCAAACCCTAGAGGTAAGCCTCAACCCTAACTTGTGATTTCTAGGGTTTGGGAGGTTTTTGTTACTTTTAATGGTTCAAATGGAACCTAATGAGTTTAGAGGATATGGATCTAGCTCACAATGAAGCTAGAAACCATGGTTTCCCATGGGTGCTAAACCTAGGGTTGGATTTTGGGGTTTTTGGGAATATAGGGTTTTGATCTATTTTGATGGGTCGGAAACCTAATTATTATGCTCCCGAACGCGTAGGCGAAGACGGTTCATCGATCCGTCGAGCGAGCATGGAGATATCGCCGATTTGGGTGCTCTAGGGTTCGTTTTGACCCAAAGTGTTGAAGCGGCGCACGTGGACCGCGACGCCAAGTTTCCTAGCTTTTCGGCACTACCACAAGGTGGGTGGTGACCTTCCCGAAGCCGCGGGGCTACGTTCTATGTCCAAGTTTATTATTGATCTAATTGCATCTTATTCATGTTGCATATAGGGTTAGAAAATGATTGTTGTTGCTTATATTTGCATGCTAGTAGCTATATATCTTGTTGATTGATTCATGATCTAGTATGCATGAAAACTACATGATGAAAACCTAGACCCTATATGTGATGGTTAATGTTTATGAGATTAAAGAACTAGTATGATGTAACTAGTGTTGAAAATGAGTCTAAATGACGAGTGGCATCTAGTTTAGAAAACTATGACAAGTGGCATCTAGTTATAGAAAACTATGATGAAGGACATATGATTATTGATAATTTTGATATGAGAACCTTAGTGTAGTTGAGACACTATGAGATTAGGTATAAGAACATCTTGATTCCATGATGAGATTACCCTTAGAGGGTAGGTTGCTGTTGTTCGTGAGATTGTTCGTGCTCACATAGCCTGTCTGCGCTTGGAGGGGTCGCTTCCCGCAAGCTGTGCACTCCGGAGGTTGGTCACTAGAGGGACAGTCAGTGTGCTGTCTGGACGGTCTGTGTGCTGTCCGCAGGCGGTCTCGAGAGTAGTTCAGTGAGACTTTCCCTATGAGACTTACACGTGAGTCATGCTTGTGAACTTCGAGTTCACCATGAGATTGGGTAACTTATGTTAAGGATTTTATAGGTTGGCGAATTTCGTAAAGTTGATTAGAGTTTTGAAGAGTTGATCGCGGAAGTTTTGAAGAAAAGATTCAAATTGAAGAACAAAGATTCATTCGTAAAGTTCGGCACCTAAGGTATGAAGAAAAGATCATTTGTGGTGAAGATACTTAATTAGAATAAGTTCAGTAGGCTTAGATTGCTTTAAAACTATTTTACTGAACTTTTCTGTGTTCTGGGACCGGTTCCTGAGTTGGAGAGACCGGTTCCCCTAAGGTCCTCACTGCGTGAGTTTTGATACAACCGGTCCCCTGAGATGAGAGACCGGTTCCCGAACCTTGGTAATTCTGTCGCGCAGCGAGGGACCGGTCTCAAGCTTGAGAGACCGGTTCCCGAACGTTGTATTTTTGAACACGCAGCGAGGGACCGGTTCCTCACTTGAGAGACCGGTCTCTCACAGACCGGTCTCCTCAAGAGGACCGGTCTCTGAGGACGACACAGGTTTTAAAAAGGGAATTTTTGCAATGCTAGTCTACTTCTAAGTCTTCTAAACATATAAATAAGCTATGGGGGTCATCTAAAAAACTAAGGCTTTGAATATTTACTGATTCTAAACCCTAGAAACTTGTTTTTCCATTTCAATGCTTCTATTGACATAACAAGTTTCGAAAAATCAATAATCGACTTGGTTCTTCGATTTTACTTGAGATCTTATTCGAGAATTGAGTTGATGTTTGATTAGAAGACGAACCCTCATAGCTTTTGGGATTCAAAGATTAAATCACCACAAATCTTCGATTCTACTAGCTCCGAAAGGAGGTTTGGCCCGTGGATCTCGCGTGAAGCCGAGGATTCGGTGGACGCTTCGAGGAATTGAGGCGTTGACGTTGCAAGGAGTTGCAGCAGGATCGGTTTGAGGATTCCTATTGATCGAGGATCGGCGAAGATCACCATCAACGGGAATTCGGTAAATTGAGTCGTGTATTTTTGTCAAAATCACTTGTACTCAAGTTTTCTTAATGGATTTTCTTCGCGTGATCGGTCCCGTGGGTTTTTTCACTCCGTTTGGAGTTTTCCCACGTTAAATTCTCGCTGTGCTATTTTATTTTTCGCTACTTTGTTTTATTTGCATCTAGATTTTTGAGTTTTTACACCTATTCACCCCCCTCTAGGTGTTACTTACCTTTTAGATCCTCGGGATCCATATCTTACAAGTGGTATCAGAGCGGGTATAGGTTGTAATTCATGGCCGAGGGCGGTAACATTAATCGACCCCTTCTCTTCGATGGCACTAATTACGCTTATTGGAAAGTCCGTATGAGGGCGTTTCTTATTGCTATCGATGAGCGGGTATGGCAAGCCATTGAATTCGGGTGGAAACATCCTACCGAAGTTGTCGAGAATGTTACCGTTTCGAAACCTAGAAATAAGTGGACAAAAGAGGAAAACGAATTATCTTCGTTCAACGAAAAGGGTATCAATGCCTTATTTAATGCTTTAAATCAAACTGAATTTTCTCGTGTCTCGGTGTGTGAAACCGCTAAGAAAATTTGGGACACTTTACGAGTTACACACGAGGGTACAAGCTTGGTAAAGATTCAAAAATTGCAAATGCTTACCAGTAGGTTTGATTCTATTCGTATGGAAGAACATGAATCTTTTACCGAGTATTATACTCGTTTGCAAGACATTGTAAACACGTGTGCTAACTTGGGCGAGAAAATTTTCGATTCCAAAATTGTTCGAAAAATTTTGAGGACCCTTCCCGAACGTTTTCGTCCTAATGTTGCGGCCATTGAAACGGTTAAACATCCTGATGAACTTAAGGTAGAAGAATTAGTAGGTGCACTTCAAACTTATGAGATGACTTTTCCTTCTAATTCGTCTTCTTCCAAGTCTTCTTCTAAAGCTTCAGGGATGGCTCTAAAATCAACAAAAGGAGATGTCACTTCAACTTCATCAGACTCGGAGTCGGAGCAAACCCTGGAGGACTTTGAAAAGCAACTAGCACTTCTAACAAAGAAGTTCCGTCGGAACTTTAGAAAGAAGTTTCCTTCCAAGTCTACTTCCTCCAAGACAAGCAAATCTAAAGGGGGATTGTCTTCTTCTTCCTCATCAAAATTTAGAAAATCGGATAACTTTCAAAAGAACTCTACAAAAGAGAAGAAAAGCAGTGAAGGTCAAATTCAATGCTACAATTGTAGGGGCTTTGGCCATATTGCATCGGACTGTCCTAATAAAAAGTAGTTGAAGAAGAAAGCGATGCAAGTTATTACTTAGGACGACTCCTCGTCTGACGATTCCACTTCAAGTGAAGAGGATGTAAATGCCACGGCATTGATTGCACAGGATTCAACTTTCATGTGTTTAGTATCTGCAGATTCTATCTCTATGTCATCTGTACATGAGAAGTTATCTTCGGAGAACTCATTAGATGAAGAATCGGACGAAGATGACATGGTCGCAGCATATCAACAATTGGTTGTCGAATCAAAGAAGGTGGCTAAACATAACAAGGGACTGCGGCAAAGTCTACATGAGTTGGAACAAGAAAATTCAAAATTGGCCTCACTAACAAAGGATTTAGAACAAGAGAGAGATGGTTTGACAAAGGCCTACAATTCTTTAATCGAGAAGTGTTCATTACTTGAAAAGGAAAAAGAGACTCAGGTGGAGAACATCAATTTTCTCACCAAGCAATACTCAGAAGCTAGAGAAGCAAATATGGAATTCACCAAGACGATTATTCAACTGAAGTCAGATTTGAACCAATTTTCGTCTGGCTCAAGTAAACTCGACAAGATGCTTGGACTTGGTCAAACAAACAAACTTGGACTTGGTTATGAACGGACGTATATTGATCAAGTAACGAAGAAAGATGATGGAAATTCGTCAAAAACAGTTCCTAAACTTTATGGTAAGTTCGTCCCTCCTATAAATAATTTGACTAACAAAACTTGTCATGTTTGCGATGTTTTAGGACACATAAAGAAGTTTTGCAAGCAAAAGGGAAAGATCTCAACAACACCCTTGAACTAAAGAACATCGCCCATGAAGAATAATCCTATATTAAAAGGGAAGTCAACTTGGACTTCAAAGAAGGTCGATCATAAGAAGAAACAAACGTGGACACCAAATGCGCCGAAATCAATGGCAAAACAAGCATGGAAACCAAAGAAGGAGGATATGAAGAAGAAGTCAATTCCCCTTTAGATTTGCTTGTCTTGGAGGAAGTAGACTTGGAAGGAAACTTCTTTATAAAGTTTCGACGGAACTTCTTTGTTAGAAGTGCTAGTTGCTTTTCAAAGTCCTCCAGGGTTTGCTCCGACTCCGAGTCTGATGAAGTTGAAGTGACATCTCCTTTTGTTGATTTTAGAGCCATCCCTGAAGCTTTAGAAGAAGACTTAGAAGTAGACTAGGATTGCAAAAACTCCCTTTTTAAAACCGGTGTCGTCCTCAGAGACCGGTCCTCTTGAGAAGACCGGTCTGTGAGAGACCGGTCTCTCAAGTGAGGAACCGGTCCCTCGCTGCGTGTTCAAAAACACAACGTTCGGGAACCGGTCTCTCAAGCTTAAGACCGGTCCCTCGCTACGCGACAGAATTACCAAGGTTCAGGAACCGGTCTCTCATCTCAGGAGACCGGTTGCATCAAAACTCACACAGTGAGGACCTTAGGGGAANCGACCGAACATTGTAACCTAGCGTCATTAGAGACTGAAACTTTATGGCATGAACGACTAGGTCACATAAACTTTAAGGAGCTATCGAAGATAACAAAGAAGGAAGTTGTTAGAGGTGTACCTAAGATAGACTTCAAAGAGAACACTGTGTGTAGGGGTTGTCAATTGGGGAAACAAACTAGATCTGTATATAAGAATTTGAACCACTTAGGAACATCTAAGCCTTTAGAGTTACTACACATGGACTTAATGGGACCATCTAGGATTCAAAGTTTGGGTGGAAAACGATATATCTTGCTTATTGTTGATGATTTCACTCGTTTTGTATGGAGTGCCTTCTTACAAGAAAAAGCTGATACTTTTGATTCTTTTTCTGAAATCTGTCTTCGTCTTATGACTGAACAGAATGATAAAATTGTACGTATTCAAAGTGATCAAGGAGGAGAATTCATAAATTCAAAATTTGTTGATTTCTGTGTTTCAAATGGCATAAAACATGAATTCTCGGCTCCTTATACACCCCAACAAAATGGAGTGGTTGAACGCAAGAATCGGGTTGTAGAGGAGATGGCTCGTGTTATGCTTCATAGTAAGAAAATCGCTTTATACTTTTGGGCTGAAGCAGTGAACACGGCTGTCTATGTTATCAATCGGATTTATGTGCGCCCGGGTACTTTGAATAATCCATATGAACTTTGGCTTGGTAGGAAACCTAATATTAAATACTTTCGTGTCTTCGGGAGTAAATGTTTTATTCTTCGGGATCGTGAAAATCTTAGAAAATTTGACTCTCGAAGTGACGAAGGGATTTTTCTTGGTTATTCTACTACAAGTCGTGCTTATCGTGCGTACAATTTATGATCTAAGACGGTGATAGAATCTATCAATATAAGAGTAGATGAAGCTTCTTCTGTAAATTCTTCTGTGAATGGTTCTTCTACTTCTTTGATGAATGATGATGATAATGATTCTCCGTTTGTATTGCCTGTGAATGATGATGTTTCTGCACTTGATAATTCCACTGCATCTTCTGAAAATGTTGCATCAAATGATTCATCTGAGCCTCAAAGCACGTCATCTGAAATCCCTAGCATCACTCCTGACACTACACCCCTGACGGAGTCAAGAGATCATCCGTTATCGAATGTAATTGGGGACCCTAATGTTGGTGTGCGAACAAGAAGTCAACTACAATGTGAATTTGTGTGCTATGTATCTTTTGATTGAGCCAAAGAATATTGACAAAGCTTTACGTGATGAATATTGGATAAATGCAATGCAAGAAGAACTTGGTCAATTCGTTCGCAATGATGTATGGGAATTAGTGCCTCGTCCTGAGCAACAATACATCATAGGTACCAAATGGATCTTTAAGAATAAGAAAAATGAGGATGGTACTATTGTTCGAAATAAAGCGAGACTTGTTGCTTAGGGGTACTCACAAATTGAGGGAATAGACTTTGATGAAACCTTCGCCCCGGTTGCCCGTCTTGAATCAATTCGTATCTTGTTCGCGATTGCCTGCCATTTTAAAATCACTATTTTTCAAATGGATGTTAAAAGTGCTTTTCTAAATGGATGTTTAAAAGAGGAAGTTTATGTTGAACAACCGAAAGGTTTTATAGACTCAAAATTTCCAAATCACGTTTTTTGACTGAAAAAGGCACTTTATGGACTAAAAAAGGCTCCGCGAGCATGGTACGAGCGTTTGACAAAGTATCTTTTGGAAAAGGGCTATAACCGAGGGGGAACGGATAGAACTCTCTTTGTAAAACACTTAAAGAATGATTTCATTGTGGCACAAATTTATGTTGATGACATAGTCTTCGGGGCAACTAGAGATAAGGATGCCAATGATTTTGCAAAATTGATGATGAGTGAGTTTGAGATGTCAATGATGGGGGAGTTTAACTATTTCCTTGGACTTCAAGTTAAACAAACTAAAGATGGAATTCACTTGTGTCAATCCAAATATGCGAAAGATTTGGTTAAGAAATTTGGATTGGACAGTGCAAAGGATTTTGACACTCCGATGGGTACAAGTAACAAAGGACTTGGAGTGAATTCGGAAAGACAAAGCGTGGATGAGAAATAATACAGAAGCATGATTGGAAGCCTATTGTACTTAACTGCGAGCAGACTAGATATTGCTTTCAGTGTTGGAATTTGTGCTCGCTATCAAGCTAACCCTAAGGAAGTTCATCTGAAAGCGGTTAAAAGGATCATTCGGTACGTTAAAGGTACAACCGCATATGGACTCTGGTATCCTATGGGAACATCTCTTGATCTAATCGGCTACTCAGATGCTGACTGGGCAGGCTCTGCAGATGATCGGAAAAGTACTAGTGGAGCTTGTTTCTACATTGGACACTGTCTGGTTGCTTGGCACAGTAAGAAACAAAACTGTATTGCTCTTTCCACTGCAGAAGCTGAATACATTGCGGCCGGGAGTTGCTCTGCTCAATTGATTTGGATGAAAAGTTTACTGAGCGATTATCGAATACCTTCCACCCCCCTTACTATTCTGTGTGACAACACAAGTGCAATAAATATTTCTAAAAACCCTGTTTTACATTCACGAACAAAACATATTGAACTAAGATATCACTTTTTAAGAGAACTGGTTGAATCAAACATTCTACAACTTGAATATATTTCGACTGAAAATCAACTTGCAGATATTTTAACCAAACCTTTGGATCAAAAACGTTTTCTGCATTTAAGAAAGGCGATTGGTATGAATCCTTCAATCTAGATATATTCTATTGGGCCATAGATCATGTGCATGTTGCATTTTGTTTTTGTGCATGGTTTCCAGTATTTCCTGATTATGCTTGAGAGATGATTGACTTTCTTGAAAAATGTTGCTGTTTTTGGGAGATGATTTGGTCAGTGTTAGCTCAATTGTTTGACTTTAATTGTTTCATATTTAGTTTTTGATTGTTCACTGTCAAGGTTGTTCTCTATTGTCATAATTTTTGAACGATCAAATCATTAAAATTCTGTTTAGCATACTGAATCAAATTCAACACCTCATGCTTCGAACTTTGAATGTTGCAATTGTTTGTTTGATTATTAGTTATGAGATGAATAACTCTTTCTCTGTTTTTGAAATTGCAATAATATTTTTGACTTGAGGGTTGCACTAATTTAGGGGGAGTCTTTCCGATTTTGGTTATGAAAATTTCTGAAATTCAAGATGTGGAAAGAGTTACATCCCTGCTGGGAGTGTGAAAACTACTACCACATAGAGGAAAGAGCTACCACCCCGGTCGTCCGGTCAGTGTGTGCAGCTACCACATGTTGATTAACGTATATCTCTACCTTTCAGAGATAAAAAGAAAAATGCTTAAAGAGCTATACATCTCATAGGTGATATAAGGTAGAATGTTACTAAAAAGAAAAAGATGCTCAAAGAGCCACTCCTGTCTCGAATATTGTGCATAACTCAATTTGAACATATTATTTTGATTTCACGATTCTGAGAATTATTTATACATTTTCTTTAACAAATATGATGATAGAACGATACAATTAATTCCTAGATCTTGCATGATGTGTCAAATTTTATTTTATATGTATCTAGAATTGTCATTGATTTTCGGGCAACAATTTTGCCAAATTGAGTATCCTTGAAATTGATTTTTCAAAATTTATTTATGAATATTTATTTGAAGTTGTTGGGAATGGAAATTGGTTATTTTTGTTGGTTGAAAATTGTGGAATAACATATATTTTTTTTGGAATTTTTGGTGCTTATTTTGAATTTTTAAAAATTCTGGGCTCTGGGACCGGTCCCAGGCAGGAGAGACCAGTCCCTCCGCCAGACCCGATAAAGGGTTTACGCACGATCTGTCTTTGTACGCGTTTTAATCTTTTCCCTATTTTCACTCTTGCTCTTCCCTTGTCTCCAGATCGGTTTTTCCTCACGTTCCTCGTGGATTTGCACTGATTTTAGGTATGATTTTCGGATTTTGTTGCATTTTCATCATATACTCTGAAAATGAGTTTCGGTTCAGATTTTTTGGTGTTTCTTCTCAAGATCTAGCTAAATCTGCCTTAATGTGCTTTGATCTTGTTCTTAGACCTATTGTTTTCCTATTCTCTTGGATTTCTTCATCTTTTTGGTCAATTTTTGTAGGTTTTCATCATCAAAAACTAGTTTTTTTTAAAATTTTTTGGGAATCATGTGATTTTTCTGATTTTTGTTGTTTTAGTTGTTCATGCTTCTCATGTTTTGTGGCCCCTAGGATTATCTAGCATTTATATATCAATTTGCTGTTTTTTTTTTTAATTACAAAATTAATTATGTCACGCCCCACCCCGAAACCACTAGCGATTTGGCACGGCTCGGCCGCGGCGGCGGACCGCCGAACGGACAGCATCTTTGTCCGCCCAAGGCTCAACGACAGGAATGTGTACAAGAATTTACCCAGGACTTTAAATTCTAAACATACACATTCAACGAGGGCACAACCAGTGCCAACAACAAGAAGAGCAAGTAATCCACAAGATATACGAGTGAAATAAAGAGAGTACTTTACTAACTATTACAATAGTTGCATTCTATACATCATTTTTCATCCCAAAATACATAGCTCTCCAATTCCTCACCTACAATAAATCTCTCTCTATACATAGGTGACTAATGCAAAAGGAAAAGCTACTATACTACCATGGTCTCACTGGTCGGGCGCGACGCCCTTGCCGCGGTCCTCTCTCTGCAGCCCTGAACCTACCACTGGAAATAGAGTGGGGTGAGAACTATCTTCCATAGTTCCCAGTGGGCTCGGCCGCCGACTCTGCCGATCTCCCCACTAGGTCCAAGTGGGCACAAGTAACAACAGATAGATAGATAGATATGTATCTGAAAGCTGTAAATGCAGTAGTAGGAAAACTATGCTACTATGCCCATAATCATGAATATGAATGCATGCATCATATAATAAAGGTTTGCTACCATGCTAACAAATTCGATCCATGTTCGAATAGTAATGTTCAATGACATTTATAAACCTTTAACCTTTTCATTTACCCAATCTGTGGCGAGGCCCTAGGGCTCGCCCATGACTCACCTTCAAATCCCAAAGTGGGGAGGGAGCTCCAAGTGCACCCAAGCCCGGGACCGTCTGCGGACCTCCATGTGGTCCGGACCTCCAAGTGGTCCTAGTCGCGCGACACTCCGGAGTACTCGACGACAATCCCCTCCATGTGGGGATTGGATGGCTATGCCACCCTAAACGCAGACTGTGAGCTAGATCTATCCTCTCCATGTGAGGATACACTGTAACTAGGGTCAACACCCAATCCAATCCTCTCCAAGTGAGGAGGCTCTACAACTAGAGTCAATAACCCAATCGAATCCTCTCCAAGTGAGGACGCCCTACACTAGGGTCAACGACTATCGCGGAATCATCGGTTCCCGACATTCATGCAATGCTATTTAGTTTTCTAAATTCATTGTTCACAAGGCATTTTCTAAGGGATCCACCTATCCCTAGGTCCATCGACCTCTAGTGTTATTTACACTACATTAATGCCACTCGTTATCATTCAATGTTTGGATGCCACTCGTTTGTTCTTTAACAATAACACTACTTTCTATGTCATCAATACCCCCATCGGGTTCATCTCTTTTCTTTCGCACCATAGGATTCACGTCTCGACCCAATCCTCACCTATCTAAGTTACCAAGCGTTCCAAGTACACTAGGTTATCAATTAGAAAGCATAAGGAATGGAGCTACTATGCAATCCTACAATGCAACATGAAGAGATGAGATTAAATGCAATCTAAGACATAGAAAGGAGTTCGAAAGTTTCGGATGACACCCCCCACCTTTAATCGATGCAGAGGTTTTGGAAATCTCTCTCGGCGAGCTTTACGAAAAGGCTTTAGCCTTCCTCGCCCGAATCAACACTAGCCCGGCCCGATTTTGCCGAGAACTTCACGTCGGTTCGCCGAATGCCAAAATCGACTTCGCCCCCGCGTTTTGGGACCTATCAATAGGGTTTCCAAGGCTTCAAATGAGATCAATCTCATACTTTTACAAAAACCCCATTTTGGAGCCCTAGGTTTGCACCTATAGCAAACCACCCCATAAATCCCTAGATTCTTGGGATTGATCTATTTAGAAGCTAGCTTAGGGTTCATTTGACCCATTCCAAAGCATAAAACCCAAAAACCCTAAGTTCTAGGAGCTAGGGTTTGTAGCTTACCTCTTGAGCTACACCAATGGTAAGAGGAGAGGGAGAGGAAGATGCTCCTAGCCTCCTTCTTCTTCTCCTCCTTCTTCTTCTTCTCTTTCTTCTTCTCCTTCTTTGTTATCTCTAGAGAGAGAGAGCAAGAGAGCAAGAGAGTGAGAGAGAGTGAAAGGAGAGAGTGTGAGGGAGAGAGAGGGCTCAGCCCACTCAAATAAAAGCCATTTTGCATAAAAGCCCCTCAACTTTCACTCCTGTGCACTGCCCTCACTGGGCAGTTTTCGCGCGGAGGGACCGGTATCCCCGACTTGGGACCGGTCCCCGAGAGCTTCCCTCGGGCGCACGCGTTCGGGAACCGGTCTCTCCCCGGGAGACCGGTCCTCGGGAGACCGGTCTTCGCTTGAGAGACCGGTCCCCGAGAGCTCGATTTTCAGGACTTAGCCAATTTTTGGCATCTCTCGCTGGGACCACGTTCGGGAATCGGTCCCTCCCTGCCAGGGACCGGTTGCATCACGCAACCCCGCTATACCCAGCCAGGGGAACCGGTCTCTCACCTGCAGAGACCGGTCCCCGAGAGCAACATCAGCCTAATGATGCAATTTGCCTCATTTGCTCTCGCGGACTCAACTCCAAGGCACTTTTTGTGCTTTGGACATTCCCAACTCCCACAAAGGGTATACTCTCGACAATTAGTCGATCCTGGATGAAGTACAATCCTCACATTTCGAAAATTCACTTCCTTACATCCTCCCCTCCTTAAAAGGAGTTTCGTCCTCGAAACTAACTCAATTCTTTATTTTAATTCAAATCCGTACCTTACTCCTCAAATAGATGAGGATGGTGTTTTCTCATCAGATCCTCGAGTTCCCAGGTGGCTTCGCGATCGTCATGATTGCTCCACCTAACCTTCAAGAATACGCGGTCACCCACCGCAAATTCTATATCTCGACGGCGCCTATCTGCATAACTTTGCTGTCTGGACTGCGCCGTGAGCAATCTCTTGCGAGCAAGGCGGACTTTCTCCTCCGCTTCTCGCAACACATTTGGGCCGAACTCGGCACGCTCGCCTACATCGCTCCAGTGTATAGGAGATCGACACGTCCGCCCATAGAGAGCCTCGAACGGTGCCATCTCCACACTAGCATGGTAACTGTTATTGTAGGCGAACTCGGCCATGGGTAGATGGTCGCACCAACTTCCCTTATAGTCGATGACACACGCTCGCAACATATCCTCCAGAGTTTGAATTGTTCTCTCTGTTTGCCCATCGGTCTGAGGATGAAATGCGGTGCTAAAATCGAGCCGCGTGCCAAAGGCTTCTTGCAGGCTTTTCCAAAAGTGTGAAGTGAACCGGGGGTCACGATCCGATACGATCGATTTCGGCACCCCATGCAGTCTCACTATCTCGTCGAGGTATACCTGCGCTAACTTGTCACCCGACCACGTGGTGTGGATCGGCAAGAAATGAGCCGACTTCGTCAATATGGTCCACAATTACCCAAATTGCATCGTGGCCGCCCGTTGAGCGAGGCAAGCCGACCACGAAATCCATCGAGATATCCTCCCATTTCCAAACGGGGATTGGTAGGCTTTGAAGCTTTCCCGCTGGGAATCGGCGCTCTGCTTTTACTTGCTGGCACGTTAAGCACTTCGCCACAAAGCGCCCAATATCACCCTTCATTCCCGGCCACCAATAATGCATTTTCAATCCTCGATACATTTTGGTGCCGCCCGGGTGATTAGCATACGGAGATCTGTGTGCTTCTTGTAGAATCAATTCGCGAAGCTCTCCATCCTTCGGCACACACCATCGGTTTCTAAACCGAAGCGCACCATTGGCGTTTATACTGAAATCGCCGCCACGCCCTTCCTTGCCTCGATGTGCGCCACGTTTTGGAGTTCTGGGTCTAGGTGCAATCTTTAATCCCTCTCCACAAGGTCGGTGACAACAGTTGCAATAGCTGAGTCGAGATCGGGGGAGCGGACTTCAAGGTTCAAATCGCTCATATCCAGCACAGAGGTGTTTGGTGGTAACATTCAAATGCGAGGTGGTTTTTCGTTTCGATTCCTACTTGTGGGTCCGCGACACATTTCTTCCGGCCGCGGTGGTAGAGACTATCGACTTCTAATCTTTAACAGCTACTACGCACTGATCGATATGTTGAGCTTTGTCTGAGTAAATAAGTCTTTAAGATTGTGTCGGTATGATCTCACGTGGGCACCATTATAAATAGTGCGTCCGCTTTAAGGCGAATTTCCGCAGCTAGTTTCCAGTCATGGATGGGGTGTTTTCTCGTTTAGCTCTTAGCTGACGGATCGTAGGCATACTTTTCCAGTTTTGCTCAACCACCCAACCCAGATAGGAGGGCATACTGTAGAAGAAGTCTTCGCGGCACGGCCCAGGCGGACCGGGGCAAGTCAATTTGCTTCTATTTGAAAACTCGTGCACTTTCGCTCCAACACTGTGCTTTATGGTAGAACGGTAAGTGGAATCCTATCTTTGAAAAGCTTCCACAAACGACCTATGTAGCGCCTGACACAGAAGCTCTCGAAACTCGTGAATTGCATCGGAGACGCCAATCCTTGTTGCCTCAACTTTCCTCGAGCGTTTACAGAATTTTCGAACCGCGAATTACAATGCCTAGAAATGCGACTCTCGGAGCAGAGTCACACTTCTTTAACTTAGAGTTAGATTCTCCTCGAGGACTTGAAGCATATCTAATGCTAAGCTGTTCTTCTCGCTAAGATAGCGAAATATGTCGTTCTGATGAGACACGACAATCGAGTCAAGATTTCTGACACGGTTCATCAATCCATAAGCCAGCTGAGGGCATTGTGTTGAGCCAATGGGCATGACCGGTTTGTTGTATTCCATACAGCGTACGAACGCAGTTTTTTGCACATTTCCGGCTTGATTTTCATTTGTGATAGCGGACTGAAATCTTATCTTCGGACCACAGCGATGACCCTTGCAATGATCGAACAGTCATCGATTCGGGTAGTGGTACTTATTCTGATGGGTGAGCTCTGTTCAATTTCGGCTAGTCCACGCAGATCGGGAACGATGCGTCTTCTTTCGTACAAACAACACCGGGGCTCCACGGTGAGTACAATTGCGCCGGATAGAATTGTTAGGAGGTATGCCCGTTGATCCTCAACTCTTTATTCTGCCGGCGCATACTAGCTTCGAGATCGGCTGCGTGCTGGAACCAAGTCTTGACGCAAACTGATCGTCCGATCGAGTTTCCGCGGCACCGGTGGAACACGTCCGGAACTCTCACCACATATCTCTCCAATGTTGTGGAGCTATCGATTCCACTTCTACAAACGGTTCTGCACAGCGATGCAACAACCGCTTTGCTCACCAATTTTTGCCTTGCCCGAAGTCACGACGAGCGGAGCTTAACAAGCTTGATAGTGAAATTGTTATTGTCCGTGGCTCACGGAACGTGTCAACTGCTCTTGTGTCGATCGTTGCATGTATTAGAAGCCGGCTTATACCCAATGCATGTAGCTCTGTTTCGTGCAGTTCAACGTGCGAATTGGCTGAATCTTCCATATTTGCCGGACACGAGAGCGACTCGATAGAGTATTAATGTGAACAGGGCCCTTACTCGCATTGTCACTCGTTCTATAGTATGCCATGCTGTGCGAGATATCTTATGAATGAAAATGTGGCTCCTGTTATCAAATAAGCCATTGGAGCGAACTCGTTAATAAACCATACATACCACAAGCGATGCTCTCGCCTTCCGCAGGTTCTCAGCTTGGTGAGCGGGCGAATACCGTCGCGCGGGGCCGATCCGCACTCAGGTGACGCGACATCATCGCGGTTCAATCGGAGCACCGCTCGGTGGAGCTCCTCCATAGTGGCCGGGAATCCGCGCCGGATGCATTGATTAAGGAGCAGGTTGAGGCTCCTTCCTTAGCCGGGCATCTCGAATGATATAGTCCGGCTGCCCCACATGGTTGTAAAGCACTTGACCCGGCCTGTTCATAGGCGGACTGGTGGTCTCTGCGATTATGCATCGCCGCCAGCTCACCGTACTTCTGGTTGAAAGTGGATGCATACTTCGAGAGAGGCTTCTTGTACGTGTACTGTCCCACGCACTACGACATGGCGTTTCTCTGGCCTTTTATCCTTGATTCGCCAAAAGCTACGCTTCTCACGACACATGGGCATCTCCTGCTCCGCCCATACGGCTCGAATCAAAGACACTCGGAAGCTCGTAAGAGATTAAGTATTGGCAAGCCTATAATCCCAGCAAGCCCTCTGCAGGAACTATCGAGGCCGGTCAGGTTATCCTTGCCACATCGGGCGCAATCGATAATATGGGAAATTTTTTATACTCGCCCTGAGCGGTCCCTTGCTCTAGCTTGCGGAATTCTCTTGACTTCCGCGTTCAAGTATCGGGAATAATTACAAAGCGCGAATCTCGCCGCTTAAATTCATTCATAACATCGGCGGAGGCGGGAGCCGATCCGTTTACGCGCTTCACACCTTCGACCGGCCTTCTCAAACTGAGTGTCGAGGTGGACTTTTATCCTCTCAAGTATAGACTCATCAAGGAGGTTTATATCGAGTCCATCAAGACGATGCCATCTCCGGTTCCACTCTCGCCCTCGATCGTTGCGGTGGATTGTTGAACTTGAAAGAGGCCGCACGCCGCTATCCTTCCACTCTTCGGTAAATTAGTGATGTGCATCCCGAATGCGGGCGTGCGATCGCTTCCGGTGGGGTGCGTTCACTGGAACTCGCGTATACCTCAATCCTCCACCACTTGGTACACGGTCGAGGCGCAGCGGACGCGGACACCGACCCATCAGCACAAAATAAACAAAACTGTCGCGGCGACGTGCCGCGAGTGACTCCATAGCTCTGAGCTCTCAATGGGGTCTAAACCTGGGTACAAATTGAAAGTCAACGACAGGTCCTTGGCTTTGCAGCGGTCGTCATGCTCGGCTCCGTCTGGGGCACATGGATGGCGTGCGGAGTGAGATCGTACTTGGGCGTCTCTCGTGCCCTATCTCCTAAGCACCACTTATTGAATCACTTTACAACTTTCCGTTGCGATCCGACGCCACGACGAATATCCACAACAAATCACAAAGAACAAAGCTGACCTCTAGGCTCTTGGCAGTTCATGTCGCTCCCGCGCAAACCCTCAATCGAGAACTCAGTAACACTCGATCCGTACTAATCACAACTTGAGACCCCTATACCAATTGCCCCTAATCGATTAACTCCGCCGATCACTATAGTTCACGGTCACTTCAGCCTTATAAACTTAAATGCTTGAACTAGGTATCCTGGTATGATGGCTCTCTTTTTTTTTATTGCTCTTATTGACTATGTACCACAAAAGACTTGTCACGCCGCCCCAAACGAACTACGATTGACGGCATCTCATTTCGGCCGCGCGGACGGACCGCCGACGGACGAGAATTCCCTTGTCCTCCCAAGGCTCGAACGACTAGGAATGGGTGTAGAATTACCAGGGACTTTATATTCTTAACATACTATTCAACTGAGAGACACACCAGTTGCACAACAGAAGGAGTAATCACAGAATCGGTTGAATAAGAGAGTATTTATAACTATTTACAATCGTTGTCATTCTTATACATCATTTATCAATACATAGCTTCCTTTCCTCACTACAATATCTCTCTCACTATCATATGTGAATATGGCAAAGGAGTCTATAATCTCACGTCACTGGTCTCGGAGCGAAGGTTGCGCGTCTCTCTCTGCAACCTGAAACCTAACACTTGAAATAGGTTGGGGTGGAACTTTCTCAATATTCCAGTAGGCTGTCGGCCGCCGATCTTGCGATCTCCCACTAGGTTAGTGGCACAGTACAACAGATAGAGAGAGTAGTGTATGTATCTGAAGCTTTATGCGAGTAGTAGGAAACTATAGCTACCTATGCTATCATACATTTGTGTGGCATATAATTAAAGGTTTGGACTAGTTGTACAAATCAATCTGTTCGAATGCAATGTTCCAATGACTTCTAACACTCTTCCATTTAACCATCCGAGTTGGCGGGCCTAGGGTCGCCATGACTCACCATCAAATCCCAAAGCACGGGGGGGTGCTCAAGTTGCCCAGCCGGGACGTCTGAAAACCACAACTCGGGGATCCATGTGGTCCGGACAATTCTTCTTTT
>NW_017890667.1:29211-40411 GCF_001540865.1 Ananas comosus | reverse complement strand
TGGTTTCAGAGAAAGATATAGAGAGAGAGAGAGGGGAAAAGGAATGTTTTGGAGAAAGAGTTGAATGGAGGAGGAGGAGGAAGGGGAGGGGGAGGGGGAGGGGGAGGAGGAGCCAATTCATGCACCTGCAAAAATGGAAACTTTTTCCACACCTTTTCACTGCTTTTTAGATTTTTTTTTTAAAAAAAAAATTTATTAGTCTAATAATTTATTTGTTTTTGTGATTTTTTTTTTTTTTTTCACCAACGAGAGGACTCAGAGGAGGAGGCAGCAGCAAGCAATAATTTCTTTCTTTTTTCTCTCTTTTGTTTCTTTCTTTTCTTTTTTTTTTTTAAAAAAAAATTTCAAATATTATTCTTATGGTTTCATACTTTTTCACTTTATTACCTTCTGATTTAAAATATATCAATTTAGTTCCATATGATTTAATTTTTATTTTTTTATTATCAATTTCACTAATTTTTTTCGTTAAATCAGTAATAAAGTTAAAACTAAAAGTTACTAAAGTGGATATTCAATAGAGCTAGGTCGGGTATCTGAAGTTTTTTTTATACAATTTAACAAAATATTAACAAAAAAACTGACAAAAAAATAAAAATAAAGCCACAGGATATTAACTTGATACACTTTAAATTATATGGTACTATATTTAAAGTTTTTTTTTTTTTTTTTTTGAAAAGTTGGAATCTAGAGAGAGCCATGGGAGAAATATAGGTGGGGGGAATGAAGGGATTAATAATTAAATTAAAATAGAAAAAAAAAAAGTAAAACAAAAGTTTACAAAATTGGACATAATTTGTCTCCACCCAATGTGCAGTGGTGTGTAATTAGGTCTTAATTTGAACACACGCAACTACAATTAAATTAGATACAATGTGTTTGGATGGATGTAATAGTAGATACCGTATAGTTGAAAAACTATACGGTTAACATGTTTAATTACACTCTACTGTATTGTACTATATATGTTATTTTTATTTAATATGATGTACTATTTTCTAAAAAAATATTATTATATTATTATATTTTATCAATTTTTATACTGTATTTTAGATTTACTTTTTTTTTATAATACTGAACTAGTTTTCTTTTGGATAAATATCACTAAATTATTTTTTTAAAATTAATATATTATTATTAATAAATTAATTGTTTAGATAAAATCCAACAACTCTATTATGAGACTCTGATTAAATAGTAGAAAAAATATAAAATGAATCTCGACTAATTAAAAAATTTTGTTTTAGTTATTTTTAACAATTTTATTGATTTTATGTATTTTGTTATTTTTTATATTAAAATGAATTGAATATATGCTCTAATGCTTTTATTCAGTATTTTTGAAAGCTTTTAATAATTATTGGTTTTTTTCACTTATATATATAGTACAATAATGTACGCATCTTCTTTATGCTTAATTAGATTATGCAAAAGGTAATGTAGTTATTAATAATTTGTTCCTTTACATACGATTAAAATTCATATTTATTAAATTTTATTATATATTATATATATATATATGAGGTGATAAAATTATTCATAGTATGAAAGGTCTTTGTTTAAAATCACGCTTGCTAATTACTACATATAGAATTTCAACCAATTTGAGCAACGGTTATATTTAATAAAGCATGTGATAAATAAAATATATTTAGTTCTCGTTAGTTTTGTGTGAACATAATCTAATAAAATAATTTTTAATTTAAAATTTGTTCTAAAACCACAACTCAGTTCATTTGTGCGTCGATCCTATTGGGTCCAATATAGTATAAACTAGACATATTTTAATACGCTGAAAAAATTAGTTGAAACATTCGTTATTTTCTAAAAACTTAAATTATTAAAATATAATATCTTAATATATATATTTCACTACAAAATTAGATATACTATGCGTGTAACTATATTATTACATTTTTATAGTAAAAGTGTGGAATATAGTATATAAAATCCGCGGCTAATCTACATAAGTGTGCAATCATATTTTTAATGCACAATTAGTTTAGATTATCCTCTAAATATAAAAATATAGAATTGTAAAATAAGTAATATTTTTTTTTATTAAAATTGCCTTTCTACTTTATATTAAAATTTTCATTTTTCTTGACTATGATACGGTCTATGATTATGACATTTTTAAAGTTGTAATTAATTAATTATAAGCTACAAAAAATTTATGTCACAATTCTAGCTCTACGATGCTTGGTACTAAATAGTCTCTCAAAGTGACAGGTTATTTAAAAAAAAAAAAAATCTTTAAAAGGGAATTTTGTTTTTTTAGTTTTATTTTTCTTAATGTGCCATGCATTTAGATCCTATATCATTAAATGTCACACACTTTTACTGTGGCATCACCCAAACAATATAAAAAAAAACACACATACACACATGCATTTCCAAAGATAGGTATAACAAAAAGCATTATATTTATAGGTGATTCTTTATCAATTTAAAAACCACACCATTATTTAATACATGTCATTTGGTACAAACTAAATGGTGACTAGATTCTCCACAACCCCAATGTATGGAAATTTTGTAGTCATCAATGCTATGTTATTTAGCAAATTAAAATTTTAATCTATTCTTTATTCATACTCATTGATGAACTTTAGTCATTGTTAGATTACTGCCATGTCAACAATAAACTTCTTTTTTTTTTTTTTTTTTACTCCTGACTGTTGATGAGAATGTACTTTGAGCTAAATCCTAAATTAAAAGTAAGTATAATTAGATATGATTTAATCTTTGATATAATCTTAACAATAACATTTTTATGTTACATAACTATCAAGTTAGAACTATGATGAAATCTCATCATAAAAGAAAACTCGATCTTTGACTACTATCGCATTAGCACTGAACAGAATATCCTTTCTACTTCTGCTTTCAGCTAAACCCCGTTTCGAAATTAAATATGATTAAACTACCAAGATATATACAACTTTGGAGCTAGCATGACATGCATGCATATCACTCATGCAACCATCACATATATTTTTGTTGCAATTGTCAACAAAAAGCCCTTCAATCAATGGGTGACATACTAATCAAGGTTTATTCAAAGAACCCCTACTCACCAAACATAAAATGGCCCACCATGAACCAAAAAAGACCCACAAATTAAAACACACAAACACAAAGTGCCAATGTTCCCACTCCTCAACTTAATATTATTATTTTGACATGTATCTTTCAAGTACCCCTCCCCACCTCCCCCTCCTAATCTATTATTTGCCACCTTTGCCAAGTCCAAACCCTACCTAATTGCCTCCACTTAGGGAGGATCATTTCATATCTCTTAGCTCTTTTGGGTACATGTGGGTCCCTTTCATAACCCTAGTGACTCAAAGTTGGACCCATATATAGCTTTCACCTATATTTGTGTGCATGTCTATTCCTTGGCACCCATTGGCCACTACATACATGATTTAGGTAAACTAGCATCTCAATGATAGCACATTTTGTGATCTGAATTTTAACCTATTTTGAAATAATTAATTATATATTGGTAAAAATGTATAGAACGTATCTGAGTTATAAATTATTTTGGGCCGATTATCCAAGCTTTTTAAAATTTTAATTTTACTATCCAATATTTCAATTTATTTGATTTGAATTGGTCAATGACATTTTGATTTTAAAATTCAAGCTAATTACTTATTTTAGCAAATTTATAGTTGTAAGAATCGCATGGAGTATATTAACTAAATATGTAAAGATAATCAATGCGTTCACATTTTAAAGTCAAAGTGTTATGTACCGACTCAAATCAAATAGATTGAAAGAATAGATAGTAAAATCAAAATTTTGAAAGATTTGGTAGCTAAATCAAAAAGATTTGTGAGACCCCGGTTTCCGTCAGTGGGGACTTGTCGACAGCTCTGGAGAGTGTCGAGACAAGCCCGAGTCGCGTTGGCGTCAAATAGACGCGAAGCGGACTCCGTGCGATGCGAGGGCAGCATTCTGTGTGAAAATATGCAAAATTGCAGGATTTTTACTCTGTTGTACCGGTACAAGGTTAGTGCTGTACCGGTACAACCATCATGGAAGTCGCTTGCTGTACCGGTACAAGGGTCCATTTGTACCGGTACAGAGCGTGCGACAGAACTCAGTTGCTCTCGGGTTTGGCCTTGTACCGGTACAGCAATCCGTGTACCGGTACAAGGGAGTTGGTAAGGGCTAAATCCGTAATTTTCTACCTCGTTTGTAACGATTCCTTCCCTCTCTCTCTATATCAGTTGGAAACCGAACAGAGGAAGAGAGAGAAGGCTTTTGTGCTTACTTCTTTCTCTCTCTCTCTAAGCTTGGTGGAGGTGGAGCACGGTTGAGCCGGGGATTCGCCGACGTCGCGCCGCGAGCCGTTCGAGCGAGCGTTTGTTGCCGGGGCATTGCGAGGAGGCCGGGCGAGGGTGCGTCTTCGCCGTCCTGGACATCGCGCCGAGGATTGTTGCTGTTGAGGTGAGCATTTGGTCGAAATTGCTCCGAGTACTTTGGGTATCGTTGATTTGAGCTTAAGTGCTATTTTCGCAGAATCTACCGTCGACTGTTAGTATTTCGGCTCGTTCTCCGCGTAGGAGCGTCGGATCGCAACGAAACTTGGTTCATTGGATTCTAGACTGCGAGAGGATTCCACGGAGCCCTCACTTGCAATTTTTGGACGAGGTTAGCTTGGTCGAGACTTGGTCTCTTTCAGCTACTGTGAACTTAGGCTGATTTGTGATGTTATGGTCGTTTTAGCTCGGCGACCGGTCTAGGTGGTCCCTGAGGAATCCAGCAGCATCGCGGGTGGCCGAGGCTGAGTTCGCTGCCAGGAAATTGCACTCGAGGTGGGTTACATCGGTTCGACTCCTAAGTTCATAATCGTCGACATGTATAGATCTCTATTTTGGTAATCCAGTTTGGCTCAAATTCTTAAATGATTCTAGATTGGTAAAATCTGAATTCTCGAGCATGTTTTATAATCATTTAAATTATACATGTTGGACTTGAAAATTGAATTAGGAGAAAACCGCGATTTGGACCTGTCACCAGTTTTAAACTACCTGATTTAGCTCTAGGAGCCGTTAGAAAATTGTACTGTCGCAGTTTCTTCGAGACGAGTACTCCAGGTAGTTTAGAATGTATTTACACTCGTGCTGGTTCGCCGAGTGGATTTTTACCGGGTCGTTCAGGTCGTTTCGGACTGTTGGGTGCCGTCAGAGTTGACGGTGGACTCGTATCGCCTTTTTGCGTCAGATTGTGCCGAGGGCACGTTACCTGTTGGTTGTTAGACCAGTTTGAGTCGATTACTTGACTTTGGAGCCTGATTGAGCTCGACAGAGATACGCTGCATACTCGGTTGGGTAGCGCCCACGAGTGCCACTCCGGAGTCAGGCTTGTGCTTTTGCGTTGGTGTCGCTCATGCCAGTTGGACTTGCTCTCCACGGACCAGTTAGAGTGGATAGAGCCCGATAGTCGCAACGGGGCAGGGACGGGTGTATTCACAGTCCCGGGGACGGGTATGCTTACAGTCCCGATTGAATTGGGTCAGATTTGACTTTTTCTACAGTTGGTTAGTGTAGAGCATGATAGTATAGCGGATGATAGCGTTAGAGTATGCTTCCTGCTTTCCTTCTATCCTTGCTCCCTTCTGTAGACTTAGTGGGTGACCGATGTTGTTTTGGGCGGTACCCACTGAGGACTACTTGTTTTTACAGTAGTTCTCACGCCCAGTTGTTACCTATGTTTTTGCAGAGCCACAGTTTCCGGCTGCTGTACCGTCTGCGGACCAGGATCGAGGCAAGGGCGTCGCGAGTTAGAGCCCTACCCGACGTGCGGATCTAGAGGTGCCCTACTGCAGGTAGATGTTTTGTTTCGAGTTTATGTACATAGTTGACTTAACTCGCCAGTGCGAGTAGCTCTGTATTTTGGATCCGAACTATGTATATGAAACTCTGTTTTATTTAGCTTCAGTTTTCTCTAGCAGCTCTCTACTACTGTTTGTAGTAGTGTTTGATGTACAGGTACAGCTATCGCTCTCGTATACAGGGAAATTCCTCTGTATCACGGCGAATTTGTCGGCGTGCCCAAGGGAAAGTGTAATCGGGGCTGACAATTCGTAGCAAAATCATGTTCTACCATTTTTTAGTGCCTTTGGATCAACTCTCTCACTCTACTTCTCCTAACATTGGATTAAAATACTATAACCCAGTGGCGGACTCAATCCTAGGGGACACTCAACTCTAACTCGAACTAATATCATCCCAACTTAAATTTTTATCCAAAGTTAAAACTTGATAGCAAAAGAGTGTTTTACTAATTAATAGTAGTCGCAGGCCTAATTATATTATATATATATAGATATTACTATATATATATCTCTATATATATATATATATATATATTCTATGATTGAATTTTAAGCCACCCAAACTATAGGAGGTGTCACTCCCGGATAGTTCATTTCCCCGGCCCCGACAAATCCGCACGTATACAAGGAATTGCCGCTGTATAAAAAGGCCGCCTGTCTGAAGATATACAATACTACAAATAGTAGGCATAGAGCTGCTCAATATAACAAACGAAGGTTTCATATACATAGATTAATCAAAATACAGAGTACTCGCAACTGCGGTTAAGTAAGCTAGTAATAAATTCTAGAAACATCTACCTGCAGCTAAGAGGTGCCTAGACTCTGTCAGTCGGGTAGGCTCTAACTTGCGCGAACCCTTGATCTAACGATCCTGATCCGCGGAAGGCCGCAGCAGCTAACCTGTGGCTCTGCAAACAAGAGTAACAACTGGGCGTGGACTACTGTAAAACAGAGTCCTCAGTGGGTACGACCAAACAAATATCGGTCACTACTAATTTACAGAAGGGGCAGAATAAACTAGGATAAGTAGAAGTAAACTCTACCGCTATCAAAACTAACTATCATGCTCTACACAAACCCCAACTGTAGGAACTGTCAAATCTTAATCCAATTCATCGGGCTGTAAGAGCATACCGTTCCCTGGGACTGGAAATACACCGTCCCTGCCCGTTGCGACTGTCCAGCTGCCGTCCACATATAAATGATCTGTGGAGCGCAAGTCCAACATGCAGAGCGACAACTAACACGAAAGCACAAGCCTGACTCCGGAGTGGCAATCGATGAGGCGCTCCCAAACCGAGGTATGCAGCGTATCCTGTCGAGCTCAAACAGACTCCTGAAAACTAAAAGTCAAGTAAACCGACGCTAAAATCTAATACTAACATTCACGTGCCCTCGCACAATCTGTCGCCAAAAAGGCGATCCGGGGTCCATGTCATTCTGACGACCAACAGTCCAAAACAGCTGAACGCATACTATAAAAATATACTCGTCCGGAACACGACGTAATAAGCTAAACAAGACCTGGAAATACTACTATAGGATAATGCTAACAGTATATATACGCAGGCCCTAGGCTAAAAGGTAGTTTAAATATATACGATTATAATCGGCCGAGTTTTCTCTTACTAAGTCTTGATCCAATAACTGTAATATTTGGTTTTCTAATATGTGCTCAAGCTAATTTCATTCATTTAGCATGACAATAAGGTCTACCACATGATTTACAAAAAAGGATCATACATGTAAGACTGAATAAACAGTGTAACGCCACCTCGTCGCTAATCCCCGCAGCAAGTAGGTTACCAAGTCCTGTCAGCACAACGCAACTCTCCAACCATGACGACAAACACTCACTGCGGATCTAGGGGCCATAGAAACACCGATAGCATCGAATCTGCCAAGGAATCAAGCAGCACGAGAAGAGAAGGTTTCGATGGAGCAAACTTCACCAATTCAGCAAATAAGGCTTTCGTGGATTATCTCTCGGGAAATCCTGAATCCAACTAACTCTGTCGAATCCGACTCCTACTCGAGAACGAGCCGAAACGCACACGATCGACGCCATTTCCGAATCTGAGGCACAACCTAGCTGAATTGAAGGAGTTTGCGAAATAAAGAAGTACTTTGACGGAATAGCTAATCTATCAGGGCGATTGCCACGCACGGCGTGACGTCGAGAAGAGCAAAAATACTCCTCGACCGCCTCCTTGTGACACAACGGCGGCGAACAGTACGCTCTAACGGCTCCGCGGCCGCTACGTCGACGGGCGAAATCTGCAACCGAGCTCCGCTCCTCCTTGCCGTACGCTCAAAGAATTACGGAGAGACAATGAAAGTTATATAAGAGGTGGTGGTGGTGGTGCATTACTCGGTAAATCAGCATGCTGGGAGAGGGGGGCAGTGCATACTATATATATATAATAATATAATCTATTAGGATCCTACAATAGAGAGCTATATTGTTGTGAATTATCAATAATTCATTAAGATTCTAATTTTTTTTTTTATTTTCTTCAAAATTTTATCTAGCATACGGGCTAACATGCTAATTTGTTATTTAATGAGCCAAACATATTTGACTCGTTAATAAAGTACACTAAAACATGAACTAAGATATTTTACCTTCAATTATAACAAATTAATTTATATTCAATATTTAATAATGCGAAATGAGCACCCAAACTCAGGTCCATTTAGCGATCATTGATAGTGGCTAGTTGTGGGGTTGTAACATACAATTTTTTTTTTTTTTTTTTTAACACTCCCCAAATAATGTGTAGGAGATCATGCAATGGGAGAGTGTGACTTGTGAGAATAAATAAGCCTGCGGAAGATTCAAGATGTAAGGATAAGATCTTGGGGTTGGGAACGTTTCTTTTTTGGGCTCTTGCTTTCTAGTGGCAGTGCCCACAATTACCAAAGACCAACCCAAACTATTATATGCATATTCATATCATATTTATTATATTCATATTTCATATCACTAATTTTTAGCCATGGCAAACAAATATTATAAACAAACAGAGGGAGTGAGGTTTTCATTGGAGATTGCGAGAAGATTGTGTTTAGCTGCGATGAAAAAGTAGATAAAAATATTCCTGTTGTTTCGTAATATAATATTAATTCACATATCGCGATGGATCGGTTATGATATAATTTTTGCAGTCTCACCACAGAACTTATAGGTATACTCTATAATGTTTTTACTTAATCATTTTATCTAATAACGTCATTTATTATTGGGAGGCCACGGGGCCGCCGCGCGGATCATACCAATACTAAGCCTAAATAAAAGTTGATTAACTGGAAAAAAAGTAAGAAGAACGCAACAAGGGGTCCAACTTGTTAATTTTGGAAGGAGTTTTCAAAAATCCTAATCCAACGTTGACTACTAAATCGAATTCCGAATGCGAACAAAGAAATTTTAAAGATCCCCTCAAATCGAATCCAAATCTGAAATAATATAATTTTATTTACGCATATTTCAAAATATATTACATTAAAATACTTAAAATACAATTTAAATATATACATCAAACATATAATATATAATAGTTATCATTATTAGAGAGAGCAGAGAGAGAAAGAGAGAAGAGAGAGAAGCGAAGAGGAGTTCGGCTACTTATACTATTGATCATGATACTATCGAATTTTCTACGTCGTTAGAATCTCCTTTTGACATTTCCTACCTGTTAGATTATATTATTAACGTCAGCCAACCCACTCAACCCTAACCCTACAATCTTTTCATCGCAACGCCGACCAAACTCGATAGCACCAAGAGATTGGTACTAATCCGTAGTATCATAGATAATTATACTATAATAATGTAAAATAAATTTGGTTCGGGTTCGAGTTTGCGGTTTGGTTCGGGTACGCATACAGATAAAACCACCCCAAATACAAATTTGTCCCAGTTTTTTTTTTTATAACTGTATCCGAAACTTAATCGGTTATAGCAATCGATAAATTTGATTCGTTCGGGGTAGGTAGGGTATATGTTCGATATAAATTTCAGGCTTCGTAACCATTGATATCTAAAGAAAAACTTATGATGTGAAAATGTTGATAGTTTGAATCAAAAATCATGAAAAATTATTTTTTAACATTATGAAAATAATTCTTTATAAGTTTTTTTTTATTATTTCGAAATAAAAATATGAAAAAAGATAGAATTTTATTTATAGAAATATGAAAAAAAAAAGAAAATTCTTTTTTGGAAAACAAAGGAGAAAAATATTTTTTTTTTTCACTCGAAACTATTTTCTGAAAAAAAAAAAAAACATCGTAGAAGCAATACTCCTTAGTGATTCAATTTGCAGCAGTCTAGATCAAGAAAGAATACGACCATCTAATAACATGGATTAAAGGTGAGATGTGATGAAAAGACAGATCACTTGATACTGCACAACTGATATGGGCATCGTTGATAACACTAAATAAAAAATAATATCTCAATTATAAGTGGGAGATAATCTGTCTTATCCCTTGAGCCACCATTTTCATGTCGCGCAAACAGTTTTAATGATCATTTGAAAGTGGTGTTGATTTAGGTTCTGCTTAGATTTTGATTTTTGTTATTCATTAATTATTCGTCGAATTATCTCAAAACATCTACACTTCAACTGTCCTTTACCCGACAATTTTTCCACACACCACCACCAATGATAATTATCTCGGCCGAATTTTGGCAACTCAAATGATTCGGAATTATTTCCGGAATTATTGAAAATTGCACGAATAAAAATTTAAAATTTTTTCAAGTTTTAAATATACATTTATCTTTATATTTTATAAACCGATCCGTTCTTGTAAAGCCGATTTTCCCACAATTTAAAAAATTAGAAAACAAATTTTGCGTGTTATACCCGTACGCAAATTTTGCCAAATCGAATTAACTAACTATGAGATTGAAACAAGATATAACATGTAATAATTAATTCATATTAAATTATTATTTATGTGATTAAATATCAGAGATTTTTATTTTTCCGACAAGAATTGTGGTATCTATAATTTAAGTAAATAGCTATTTTAATTATTTTGAAGCTGATTATTTTTATTGAAAAATGACTTGAACAGACCTTAATAAATATATATTCCACATTAAAATTTATGTTACTTTCTGCCTATCAAATAGAATATGCTTCTTCAGTACATCAGCAAAAAGTCGAAATAGAATGTTCATACATACAAGACATTTTCTTTAAGTAAGTCAATTGTCATTAAGTTTTAGTTATTATGATAAGTGTACTGATCTGTCGCGATCATTTCTTATCCAAATCAAAATAAAAACCGAATTGATTTGAAAGGAATTAAAATACCACTTAAAAAGAAATTTGC
>NW_017890667.1:12361-29186 GCF_001540865.1 Ananas comosus | reverse complement strand
CTAAAGTTTTTTTTTTTTTTTTTTTTTTTTTTTTTTTTTGGTTTGGGGGGGGGGAGGAATCGGCTCTGACGCCTCTGAAGATTCCATTCGGAAGCATGTACTTTTTTTTGAAGGAAGGTGGGACCCACTCCTTTTGTGGGGGCCCACGTCAGTTGCCCAATTTTGGACTGTAATAAGTTATTTTTTTTTCATTTTTTTTATTTTTCCCCTTTCAATTCGGTGTTAATACTATTTAGTAAAGTTAATTGCATAGAATATTCCTAACTTTTGCTCTCTTTTTTTTCTTTTTTTTTTTGTTTTTTTTGTTTCACTTTGATCCCTTGGGCCAGTTTGTTTGAACGAACGGTGGAAAAGAGTAAAGTTATCTTCTGCTGTAAAAAATTATTTTATTCGTCAGAAGAAGATACAGTCGAAGCTCGAGTTACTCCAAACAATATAATTAATAATTAACTTTAACAATTAAAAAAATAATAAAATAATACAATGTGTAAATACTAGTTATATTTCATTACTCTCTCATTTAGTGAAAGAAAGGTAGGATGCTATCTGTTTCATTTATTTTTTTTTAGAAATAAACTTAGCTGGAAATGTGAAGTAATTTATATTTTGAATTTAGGATGTCGGGTATCAACTATCAAGTCCTTTACCACTTGCGCGATAAATGTAATGAAAATTGATCAGTTAAGTTATAGTATCTCTTTTATTTAGTTAATTTGCATATTTAAAATATTATAAAAATTGATTAATTGAGTATTACTGTTTTCTTTTATTATATGATTTTATTATTGTTTTATTATAATTTAGGTATAAAAAATTATATTTTTTTAGTTATATAGGGATACAATTATATAATTTTTTATTTATTATATTATAATTATAATTTATTAAATTACCTATTGTTTATGTATAAACTATAGTTTTAACACCATTCACTTATTACCAAACAAAACTTTATATGCATGTTCTATACAAGCACCAAGCAACACTTTGTTGGATTTGATGTGACCTATTTTGTCGAAGTTAACAAAAAAATATGAACGGTTAGGACCAAATTGCAATAAAATATATAAATTAAAATTTTAATTAAAAAATTAAAGAGCAATGCTAAAAGGGATGTACATCGATGTACACCCCACCCATTTAATGGGTGGGATATTTTTACTAATTACATCAGGTGATTAGTGAGTGACATTCAATTTATTGAATGGATGAAATATAAGATGTATATTTTTTTTATAGTATACGGGTAGTTTTTCTTTTTTTTCTTATAACAAATAAGATAAAAAACAGTTTAGAAACCCCCTTCATTGATTGACACTTTTCAAGTTGACCCCTGTAATTTTGTCTTTTTCACTTCAATTTTCTTTATTGATCACTTTCAACTAGTTTTAAGGGACTGACATCAAACTAATGAAAATTTTCACTAAATTTAATATTATTCATAATAAAGTTTACTATTTTACCAGTTTTAACTCATTTTTTTCTATTTCAACACCTAATAGCTAATGAAGCCATTAATTCCAACTATATTTCTAATGTAAGAAATTTTTTTTTCCTATTTTATATATATATATATATATATATATATATCACCAATCCCATATGAAATTACCGAGAGAAAAAAAAATCCCTTATACAACTTAAAATAGAATAATTAAGAATCAAGAGGCATCAAACAAACAAAGTTAGAGGGTCGATTTCAAATTATCCTATAATTGAAGGTGTCTCCACAAACTTTTACCAACTATTTGTAAAAATTAGCTACAAATAATAATAATAATAAAAATAATAATAAAAAAATTTATGGAGTCAATTTTTGTAGTCACTTTTCGAGTGTGGATTAAACTACTACTCACGAGGGGTTGATATCCCGCGTGCTTGAGTACGCAGTGAAAAACGACAAGTTGCTACGCTTTTTGAATTTTATTATTATTATTTATTTTATTATTATTGCATATATATATATATATATATATACCCTGAACCTAGGATTTGTTGGCTCAAGTATTGAATAACCTGAACTTAAACGTACGATACAAAGTCAGTCTAAACTTAAACCTAAGTCTAAGTAATAAATGGGCTGGGTGATTACGGGGATTATATACAATCAACAAAGTTATTGTTTCATATGTATATATATGAAAATCATGTAGATACTTTTCCTAACTTCAATATATTTTTATTATCGGGTATATTTCTTCGTTATATACCAAATCACGCGAGTATGGTTTACTAAGATAAATTTTCATCTACGTTCGTACCAATAAGAGAGTCGTATTGAAATCCCCCCTTATAAGGTATAAGGAGGATTAGGATACATATATATAATTCTTATTTTACATAGGATGGTTAGTAACAACATGTATTGATTAATTAGGGAATGCAAGAATAAGTTATCCTAATCAAACAATGAACACATTTGAATCCGAGACAAACCCACAGCCTTATTCTATACATTACTATGAAATAAGGCATATTAAAAAAAAATATACTAACCTTCAATCAACGAATTAAAATTAAAAAAAATTTTTAGTATCATAAATACTGAATCATCCTATCGTATAAAATGGTTGCTTCAGTAAATAAAATATACCTTTTGATTAAATCTCTAGCTTATACCACAAGTAAGATTTACATATTATGCTGTACGAAGAATTCATTTAATTTTTTTTTTTTTGTGGTTATTCTACAAATATGTACTAGAACAAAAAAACATGAAATTTACCTTAACCTAAATCCTACACTTCTCTCTCCAATACGAAAACAAGAAACGCATTACGTTTTGAAATTAAAACTAACCTCATTTTCTCTCTCTCTCTCTCTCTCTTATTCTCATCTTCGAAATTTAATCTCTAAGCCTAATACGGTAAATTTACTATTTAAAAAATCATAAAAAACTTCCGTGAAATAGTTTATTATAACATGGGAAGGATTGTTCAAAGTCAAGGAAGCGCTACCGTAGCGAATACAGTATATATTTTAAAAAAAAAATATTGTTTATAAAATATGTCATAAGGATAGTACATTTTATCACGCCCTATATTAAACTTCGTTCCCATTAAAATACAATTTGTTATCTTTTTGGAGTTTATAGAAAAATCATCAAACAACAAAAAAAATGAAATTATGAGATTATCAAAATTGATAAAATATTGATGAGACACCATAATTAAGAGTAAAAAGTAATATCAAAAATAATTAAAAAAGTAATTTAAGTAGTGCATCGTGCCAACACGCAGCTTGATAGGATGTTTATAAGTATTCTTTCTATACTATCCAACCAAGAGTATTCGCTTTTTCATTGCTAGATGACACGCCTCGAGCGCTGACAAAAATGTCTTTTTTAGATTACTAACTTTTTTTTTTTTTTTTTTTTTTTTTTTTTTCTCATAGACTTCGAAAAGATTTATTATTATTCCTTTTTTTAAATTTTACTGCACCGTGAGGCCGGTGCACCCGGGGTGCGTGGTGGAGTAATGCGTGGGTCACCTGTCAAACTGAGCATCCTAAGGTAGTAGGACTAGCCTGCCGATGTTTGCTGAGATAGGGATAGTACCCACTGTTTTTTTCGCAGGATTTTTTTCAATTTTAAACATTTTTATTTTTATTTTTATTTTTATTATTTTTATNAGACCGGTCCCCTCTTTTTCACCCCCTACAATTTTAGGGATAAATTGCGAGTTTGACCCTGAAACTATACAAAGTGTGACGCTTTGATCCTTAAAGTTTAATTTATTATAATTTTTTGCTCGAATTTTTGGATATTTCAGTAAATATGTACAATTGATTTAGTTGATTAAATATTGAAGTTCAGAGACAGCAATATTGTGATTAGTATTGTGCCAATAATTAAAATATTATGTTATATTTTTACATAATAATGTTTCAAGGGACTTGCTGATTAATTTCAAAAACATGTTAGCTAGAAAACAGTTAAAATTATAGTTTTTAATATTTAAATATTTCGTATCGTATTATAAATTATATATTCTCTAAATTTCATACAAATTAGATCAGCTGATTGGTTATTTAGTAATATTCGCCAGTTAAAAAGTACAGTTTGGTTTCAGTTCTTTATTATCAGTACTCTCAGTTTGTCCACGAGTAGCTGTTAAAGGGTAGAAAAACATGTCTCTTTTCATCAGATGTGTACTAAATAAAATATTTTGTACTAAGCGGAGAGCGGAGTTGTTTTCTTACATTGAAAAGATTCTACGCAAAGCACATATGCAAATAATATCCACCTCGAATTACCGGTCCAATGATGACGTGGTAGACCGGGTCTACGGAACAATTTCTCCAGGCGACGACACCAGGCGTAGAGGGAGAGCCCTCATTGGCTGACGCGGGACCCACGTGAGTGTCACGCGGAGCACCGGGCCGGAAACGCGTTTCCCGGGGGTGGGGCGGGGGAGCGGAAACCGTTTCCCCTGCGCTCGGCGAGCGCGCGAAAACGCGTTTCCCTCGCTATGGTTAGCGTTTCCCCTTTTCTACGTTTTTTTTTTTTTTTTTTTTTTTTTTTTTTTTTTTTTTTTGGTTTGGGGGGGGGAGGATCGCTGCTGACCGCCTCTTGAAGTTCATTCGGAGGCATGTACTGTTTTTTTGAAGGAAGGTAGGGACCACTCTTTTGTGGCGGCCGCACAGTCAGTTGCCCAATTTGGCCTGTAAATAAGTTATTATCTATTTTTTTTTTATTTTTCCCACTTTCATTCGGTGGTTAATACTATTTAGTAAAATTAAATTGCATGGATTTCCTAATTTTGCTCTTTTTTTTTTTTTTTTATTTTTTTTTTTTGTTTCAACTCTTGATCCCTTGGTGCCAGTTTGATTTGGAACGAATGGTGGACAAAGAGTAAAGTTATGCTCTGATGTAAAAAAATTATTTTATTTGATCAGAAGAAGATACACGTCGACAGCCTACGAGTTATCACAAATAATATATTTGATAATTGACTTTTATGAATTAAAAAAAATAAATATAATAAATTGTGTAATAGCTAAGTTATATTTTATGAGTTACCACCTCTCATTTATCAGAGAAGTAACATGCTATCCGTTTCGGTTTATTTCTTTAAAAATAATCTTCACTGGAAATGTGAAGGCAATTATATATTTCGATTTAGGACGTCTGGGTATGAACTATCAAGTCCTTTACTACTATGAGTTAGAATGCTCGATTAATGTAAATGAAAATTGATCAGGGCGTAAGTTATTATTATTCGCTTTTATTTCAGTTAATTTGGCATATTTAAAATATTCATAAAAATTGATATAAAGTTAGTATTATACTGATTCTTTTTATTACATGATTTTAAGCCTTTTTTTGCTCAAATGGCCCTATGAAAAAATTTTATTTTAAAAATAATCCTGCAAACATTCAATTTGGCACAAATAAGTCCTGATCTCGGACGACAGGCGCCGACGTCAGCACCACGCGGGCAGGGCTGGGTTCCAGTGTGTTTACAGGTTGACACATCGTAAATATTCACCGTTTCCAAAACACGATGAATGATTCACGATGTTTCATATCTTATATTCCATCGTTTTTACCTCTTTTAAGGGATGTAATGGGGGGGTCAAGCATTTTGGATCTCCGAATCAACGGCGGTTTTAATAAATTATAACCATATAATCTTAATATTTTGATTAATAGCAGACGTCATGATTTTAAACATCCCGTGAACCGGAGCCTCGATGTCAGTGTATCAATATTAATTTGGATTTTCGGCATATTCGATTGTCGATTTTTAAAATCCGATTCAAACCGCGACTCGTCTGGCATCCCTAAAAAGAAGAAATGAATTATAAATATGAACTACATGTGAATCAGTGACGGTCAACTTATCAACTGGCCTTAGTCTGCCCGCGTGGCGCTGACTGTGGCACCCGCACCAGGCATTTTGTAAATTAAATTTTGACACCGTGCTATTTTAAAATAAAATTTGCACAGGGTAAATTGAAAAAATAAAAGAAAAAAAAACCCATGTTTTTATTATTGTTTATTATAATTTTAGGCTATAAAATTATTCTTTGTTTTAAAATTATTTTTTTTTAGTATATAGGGGATACAATTAGTTATTTTTTATTTATTATAATATAATTTATTAATTTAATAAATTATCTATTGTTTATGTAGAAACTATAGTTTTAAGCGCCGTTCACATTATTTGCAACAAAGGCAGACAGGCAAAGAGAAATATTTTTTACTCGAGCCTATTTTTGGTGAAAAAAATAAGCCCCAACTCTTTCTCAAGTAAGTGTCCTTTGCGTCAAACCTTAACCCCTTACTTTAATTCGTGTTGCGACATCTCGACCTCACACACAATACGTCTTCGAACTACCTCTTTTGGAGCTAGCATCCTGTGTCGTAGCTTTATATTGTTGTGTGTTCACTTCGTTTAGAAAATTTCTAATAAGTTAATGCTCAATATTGAATATATCGGACTTTGAGAGCTCTACTATACATGGACAAAAAATTTAATGGACATTGTTCCATTGAAGAATTTACTTTAGGGATCCTGAGGATGGGTGCATGTGTTTCGAGGCCACTTCGGATTGGGGCCGTGTGGCACGAACCTCATGCGGGGCCCCATGCTCTTTGGCTCTCGCCAGCAAGGGAAGCAGCAGATTTTTTTTGGTGCACGACCGGTGACCATTTTTTATTTTAAAAAATTTTTATTTTTATTTTTTTAAATTAATAATTTAATTATTAGATAATATATAATATATATAATATATATTATATATAATACTATATATAAAGCATATGTAAAAGAATTTAGAATTTAGGGTTCAAAATTCTTTTACACATATTTTTTAAAATATTATAGTATATATCTCTATTACATTAAATTATAATTAAAAATAAAAAATAAAATTTTAGAACAAAGATGATGCACCGGGTGCACCAAAAAAGTCTCACTGCTCTCCCAAATGGAAGAGCAGCAGGGCGATGAGCCCCGCCTGGCTCGGGTGCCACGTGGCGCCGAGCCAGGGCGTCCTCAAATTAGCCTTTATGGACACCATGTCCATAAAATTTTTGTCCCTATACATGCATGTTCTACATAAGCACCAAGCAACACTTTGTTGGATTTGATGTGACCTATTTCGTCAAAGTTAACAAAAAAAAAATGAACGGTTAGGACCAAATTGCAATAAAATATATAAATTAAAATTTTAGTTAAAAAATTAGAGAGCAACGCTAAAAGGGATGTACATCGATGTACACCCCACCCATTTAATGGGTGGGATATTTTTACTAATTACATCAGGTGCTTAGTGAGTGATATTTTATTTATTGGATGGATGAGATGTAAGATTTATATCCTTTTTATAGTATACTGGTAGTTTTTCTTTTTTTTCTTATAACAAATAAGATAAAAAATAGTTTAGAAATCCCCTTCAATGATTGACACTTTTCAAGTTGACCCCTGTAATTTTGTCTTTTTCACTTCAATTTTCTTTATTGATCACTTTCAACTAGTTTTAAGCCACTGACAGCAAACTAATGAAAATTTTCACTAAATTTAATATTATTCAGTTTACTATTTTACCAGTTTTAACTCATTTTTTCCTATTTCAACACCTAATAGCTAATGAAGCCATTAATTCCAACTATATTTCTAATGTAAGAAATTTTTTTTCCTATTATATATATATATATATATATATATATATCCCTTATACAACTTAAAATAGAATTATTAAGAATCAAGAGGCATCAAACAAACAAAGTTAGAGGGTCGATTTCAAATTATCCTATAATTGAAGGTGTCTCCACAAACTTTTACCAACTATTTGTAAAAATTAGCTACAAATAATAATAATAAAAATAATAATAAAAGTATTTATGGAGTCAATATTTGTAGTCACTTTTCGAGTGTGGATTAAACTACTACTCACGAGGGGTTGATATCCCCGCGTGCTTGAGTACGCAGTGAAAAACGACAAGTTGCTACGCTTTTTGAATTTTACTATTATTATTTATTTTATTATTATTACTATTTTTATTATTTTTATTTTTATTTTTATTTTTACAAATTTTAACTTTTTTTAGGACGCTTTTTTTGTCACCCATGATAGGGATAGAGTCGTTTGTAGCCGTCCGATCAGGATGATGGAATCCTACGAGTCAAACTGTCCACTGGGTGCGTAATGAGGTGGTGCGTGGGGCCCACGTGGCCGGAGTGCCACGTCATTTTAAATTTTTTTCCTTATTATTATTTAGAAAAGCTTCAGATACTCTTTTTTTTTTTTTTTTTTTGATTTACTGCATTTTCATTTTAGTGTCCTATAAAAATAACATATGATTTTTATATTTATTTTGAATTATACACTTCAATATTAATTTTTTCTGTAAAAACAGTCGCGAGCTCCGCACAGTAGATCGTTACTTTTTCGCTTATGAGAACCAACCTATCATATCTTTCTTATGAATATTTGTAGGATAGTTCGACGCACAACCGTGCTACGTGATGAATTTAATGAAAAAATTAATAAAAACTATAATGAAAAATGAGAATTAATACCACAGAGTAGTTATAAAATAGTTAAAACTATTAGAGTATTAAAGTAAAAAAAACAACAAACTACTAAAAAGATATTTGAGGTTTTTCTATTGTTTAACATAAAATTACCCTTGCTTCAAATTATATCCCGCACTATTTTACATGATAGGAATACTGTATAAAATATTTGTTATAAAAAAAAAATTTTATATATGACATAAGCGATGCCATCGCGAAGGAACTGAAACTTGTTAGGAAGGGTACAATATTATTTGATAAAGTGCCTTCAAAAAATACTAAAAAATTTATCATTTAAATGGCATAATCCGAATCTCTAATTTAAAGCTTCTACTCTTATTCTCTCTCTCTCTCTCTCTCTTTTACTCCAATCAAAATTAAAGTTTTGCATTACGCAAAGAACAAAAGCATAACCTCTCTCTTCACATCCTAAATCCAATTCCATTTAAAGTACAAAAAAACAAGATCATGTATAAACATCTTATTGGTGTTTTTTTTTTTTTAATTTACTTAAGAAGCATGTCGTATTATACATTTAGAATGAACACCATATTCGATCTCTAAATTAGTTTTCCATATAAAATAAATGACTTCGTTGGTAAAATATGCTATCCTACTAAGTCATAAATACTATGATTTTTAAAAAAAATTAAAATTAAGCAACTAACTTCCAATCATATAAAAAAAAATTATACGGAATAAAGTATCATTACATATCTTATTCCGACACCCAAACAGAGCCTAAGTTTACACAAGTAACAAACTAATCCTATTGAATAAGAACGTAAGGGATTAATTAGTTATGTACAACAATGATTGGTAGGATACATTTTATTCTTAATATATATACATAGGATTAGGAGGAATATGGAATATTCCCCCCTAAAGTTATGCTGAGAGAATAACCATGCTTGCATCTACTTTTAAATAGAATCATTTGGTATGAGCGCACTAAACCATATATTGCTTCTTTATATGGGCTATTATTTTTATATAACTTCAATCCTTTTCATAGATGTACTAAAAGTATATATATGTATACTTTGTTATTGAAACAACTAACATATATTAGGGGCATTAGTGGGTCGGGTAAATAATGAATCTGAATCCAAATTCAAATCTGACTGAAACATAGCATGCAAATTCAAGTCCAATAAGTTATGAACTCGGTTGTTTAGGATCCAAGTCCCATATATATATATATATATATATATATATAAAATAATCTAAAGATTAGTTGCTTTTTAAAAGAAGTTCGCTTTGCACACCTTTGCATGAACACTCTTACAGTGAATGGCTCAGATGAGTGTGCTCTACTTTGAGCCTAAAAAGTATCATTAGCAACTACGATACATCGTATACCTAAATTAAAAATTAGAGATGAGAGTGCACTTTTCTCTTTTTCTCTAATATCAAAATGCTTAAATAAGTAAGGAATATTAGGTAATTTCCCAACATATATAATAATTCCTTGAAAAACAAACAATTCTCTGTTTCACACTGGTCATTGGTAGAGTCTAATACATGTGACAATATTTATACAATCTTTTATATGCTACATCTCCTAAATGGATTAGGGCTATAAGCCTATAAGATGTAGCTCATGAGTCTCTCTCTATGTTTTTTTCTTAATGTAATGTAGCATATACAAAAATTAAAAAAGTATTGGTCAAATGCACATGAGAATGATTGATTATAGTTTTTTTATTTGCAAATACTCTTCCAAGTGAACCAAATCATCAAATTTTGTGCAGGGTGAAACATTAGAACTAAAACTCCAATACTATAAACTGGATTACTCAATAATATATACCAAGCTTGAAGCTTACATCTCAGTTCACCAAATGAAATTGGTTTTTAAGGTTAATGAAAGGAATTTGAGTGCACTACGCACTCATTTTCCTCAAAATACATGAACTAATTATGGCTAAGTACTACAGTAAAACATATAAAGAAGGGATCTGGTTAATCATGAGTCACTGGATCAGCTAAATGAGTCGAAAAATTAAAGGACAATCACCAATCACATTACCATAGTCGTTTGTGCTAACAGAAATAAAGATAGAACGGAAAGAAGAAAAACAAAGGTTTTCAATGAACATCTACCCATGTTTGAAGAGCAGTTATTTCAACACTAGTAATCAGGGATAACAATGGAGCATTTGATGAACATGAGAGACACATATTGGAGTTGAGCAAACTGAGACACATTTCACTTTAGTAATAGTTTTCCATAATGGTAACTAATTGTATCTTTTCCAACTAATTTACGTAACCTTCCGCAAGTTAAAAGTCTGATGCTTCATTTAAAACTAAGTAGCCAGCCACTTATTATCTGGTTTGTACCTCCAGTTTTAACGAAACTGGTTCTTTACTTTGCATCTGAAATATAATCCATATCTGTATCTGGTTTAGACAAATTAATGCGACCCCTAGGGCTCGTTGTCCAAAACGAACCTCATCTGCTATAAGATCCAACTTGTGTAATGTCAGATACAGCATCATAGATAAGGAGTTCTGTGAAACAACTGTTGTACTCTAAAAGCTTAAGCTTCTGTGAAACAACTGTTGTACTCTAAAAGCTTAAGCTGTTAGAGAACGGTGTTTAAACATTTTTATATTTAACACTCTCCCTCACGTCTGGGCTCGAGACTTTTTAGTTGGCCCATGACGTGGGCTTGATAAATGGGAGGAAATTAATTATACTAGGGGTCTGGCATGACTTGAACTCAGGACCTCCTGCTCTGATATCATGTGAAACAACCGTTGTTCTCTAAAAGCTTAAGCTGTTAGAGAACGGTGTTTAAACATTTTTATATTTAACAGGTTCAATCCATTTCAATTTCACATTTAACTTATGTGTTATCAATTTATGGTTCCAGAATACTTAAAGAGATGCTAACTTAACACCCCACCAACAGAAATTATGGATGTTGTCATGGAACTAAAGAACAGGTGATAAAAAAATGCTCACAATCGATTTGAGATCAGAATGCCATAAATTGTAATCTCTATCATTCTGTTCTTCTTACTACCTAGCTGCATTTTTATCAACGACATCTTCGATCCTGTCGGTGTAGGAGATTTACATTAATGTAAATATGGATGAATTGGAAAAAATGGAAATATCTTTAGTAGGTCTCTTATGTCCAGTTGATCACTGCTAAAATTTTATTAGTTATTAAGAAAATCTAGATCTGGACCTTTTTGAATCTAGACAAATCTATGGCTACAAAAAGAGAAAGCGTAACCGGGGTTAGCTGGACTTAGACACATATACAGAATGAGAAGAGATAGAACACTTCAATTTTTTTTTCAATTTGAGGTGAAGAAAAGTAAAATGAAATCTGCCAGATTGTCTTCGAGATCTAAAATCTAAAACATAACAGTAGTAATAATTGCAAAATAGAAAGAAGTAAATAGATGAGGATTGAGGAAGAAGTTAGAAAAATATTAGTCATCAATTTCTATTCATAAATCAATCCCTGTGTTGCTCACTGTTTATGTCTCGTACTTACAGTGCAAATGAACCTTAGTTGATTAGAAGAAGACTCAATTATCTTGTACTTCAAGACTAAGAAGAACTATGTTAAAAAACAAGGCCCAAGACACATTTCCAAGATTATATACTGATACTAGTGACTATATCTCTACTTACATAATGTAGTTTAACTGTAATAACATTTAAAGAAACCAAGTTAAAGGATGACACTTCATGGATAGCATCAAACCGTTCATGGCTGCAATAAAGGATAGTACTAGAGAAATGATGGAGGTTAAACTATTGTTTTAGTATCCAAAGCAGGATTACAGAATCTCATTTTAGCACCCAAAGCAGAAGAGGATCCGGACTTGTTTTTTGTTTGCCATATGATGTATTAAAGTGAACTGCAGCTGAAAGTAGAAGCTGAAAGTAGAAGCTGAAAAAAGGATTAAAAGAGTCAACTAATTGGTTTACTAGAAGGCAACACTCATGTTTCGAATGTCTACAATAGCATATCAACCCCGACCTTTGTTCAATAGAAATAAATTGATACACTTGGATTGGATATAAGGCGTAACTTGTAGCCCAATTTGAATTGTAATACATTACTTATTCACTTCAATATTAATTTAAAGATTACAGTGTAGTTAGATATAGAATCATTATTCAAGTTACAGGACATTGCTTTTACGTTCCCATCCTCTTGTGATACCTTCTTCTTGGAAGGAATCGCTCCTGATTTGTACGCTAGTAAGTTTTTGTTGATATGATGTATTGTAATATCCTAAACAACTTCCTCATGTTAAAATTCTCCAATTGTTCTACTAATTTGCTACAAAGCTATATTTCCTTAAATCATCTTTACCAGCAAAGCGAGACACCAATCTCAACATTTTTTTTTTATCATGCACATATGTATGTATATAGTTTTAAAAAACATTATTTTCCAACAACCCAACATTTTGAATCATAAACACAGCCAGTTTATTTACTTCTCACCCACTCTCAAGTTTCAACATTCCCATCCAAACTCCAAGCATGAGAAACATTAGTAAGTAAACTACAGAAAATTAACTTCATCATTCCAAAACCAACATATCTTGATCATGGAAAATTTTCAACGGAACTACCCCTGTTGCATACATATTTAAACCATCTATATTTCAGCCACCAAATTATTGTCTCCCATGGTTTATGTTCTATAAAACCTCACCCACATAGTAAGCACACCAACCACAATTATTCAGGAGAAGTTTTCGTAATGTAATTATGCTAGCCTCAACACAATTATATTGTGAAAGAAATTTGAATCATCCTTAAATTATCAATAGATAACAAGTACAAGGATTCGACCTGTCTTACATAATTTCATCTTATTTAACATCAACAAATTCTGCAGTTGTTCTTTATCATATCAAAGCAAATACTGCTTGTTTGTTCCCAATATAATGACAATAGCAAGCACAGTATACATAAGCATAAGTAATGACATTCGCATGAATAGGAAAAGGAAACCAAAAAACAAAAATCAGCTATAAACATCAAAAGTAGTTTTAATGGCTATATTCCGTCGCAGTCAATTGAACATTAACACAATCGTCAGTTTAATCAAACTAAACACATCAATTTGATTACCAAAAAATCAATGAAAAAAATTCACAAATATGTACCTTTTGAGCAAATGCAGCATCAGACACCCACAATGTTAATTCTCTAAAATCGCAGCATCTACAATTCATTACTCCAAACCAATGATTTGACCAATCTACAAATACTTCTCATAAAATTCAATAAAACCACGACAAAAATCGAACTTTTTTTTCACCATAACACAATGCCACTAGAACCTTCAAATCAACACGATTATTATAATTACTAGACCAAATCAAACCACGAAAGAGGAAACCAAAAAAATCAGCTATAAAAATTAAAAGCAGTTTTAATGGCTATATTCTGTAGCAATCAATTGAACATTAACAAACCCTCAGTTTAATCAAAGTAAATATATCAATTTGATTCCCAAGAAAATAACTAAAAAGTTCATAATTATGTAGGATTTGAGCAAATGCAGCATCAAACACCCACAATGTTAATTCTCTAGAATCGCAGCATCTACAATTCATTACTCTAAACCAATAATTTGACTAATCTACGCATCCTTCTCACCAAATCCAAAAAAATCACCAAAAAAATCGGATTCTTTTCGCCATAACACAATGCCACTAGAAGCTTCTTAAAATCAGCACGACTATTATAATTACCAAGCCAAATCAAACCACGCAAGAGGGATCGGATAAAGGGGCCGACCATTTTCGAGAGCCGAAGCTGCTGCTTCTTCTTCCTCTTCCTCTTGACGCTCTTCTTCCCCCGCGGGCTCCAAAGCCGCTTCACCGAACCCTAGAAACGAGGATCGAAGACATGGGTCTCGCCCCCAAACGGATCGAAAACGGTGATCGAGCAGGTAAAAAGAGGTACCTTGTAGGGTTTCGCGCCGTAGGCCGCTGCGGCGAAGAGTGTGGGAGCGGTAGGAGTGGGAGGAGTGGGAGGAGGGTGGTGGTGGGTGCGGAGGGGGAGAGGGAGGTTGGAGAGGGATATGGAGGAGGCGAAGGAGAGCGACGCCATGGGAGGAGAGGGGAGGAGCGCGACGACGACGCCATGGGAGGAGAGGGGTGGAGAAGGGGAGGGAGATAACCTCGCGGAGCACATTGTGTAGGATGAGGCCATTGTTATCCCCTTCGTTTTCGCACTCCATTGAAATCGTATTCTCTCGGTAAAAATGTATGGAGACCCCTCAACTATAGCATATTTTGAACTAGCCCCCTCAACTATACAATATCGGTTTAGCACAAGTAGGAATACCTTAAATTTTATCCGAATTCGAATCCGAACAGAGTTGGTTTATCTCATGCTAAACCGATATGATTCGAATATGAGTACAAAATATAAAAATTCGGTGGATTTGAATTTAGATTTGAATTTTGTCGCTATTCAATCCGAACCTGAATTCATTTTATATTACATAATGTATATTAATGTTTTGTTCTATATTTACACTTGTGTTTTTGAATTTTAAATTTTAATATAATATATTTTGAAATATGATAAAGAAAAATAATTATTTTGGGTTTAGATTTTCAGGTTCGTGCTCAGGCTTTGGATTTTTGGTGGTGGTCGAGTTTGGATATGAATTTTCATAATCCTTCGAGTTCGGATTCGGGTTTTGAAAGAGCTACTTTGAATCCAACCCGTTGACAACCCTCGCTCAACTATATATTGGCTAAATTATAAAAAATATACCCTTGCGCTTTAGCGTTTGTCTCGGTTGCACCCCTGATATAAAAAATTGTATCAATTATTGTCCTATATTTTGTTAATATCTCAAATAGGCTTAATTATTTGGAATATTTTTATAAAACATTATAAAAAGTTATAAAAATAAATTTATAAATAAAGTTATCAATAAGTAATACAATTGAACCATATAAATTAAATAAATTACTCAATAAACTATCAATTTTGATAGTATTAGCAATATAAGAGATTTCATTTATCTACTTTTTTAATAGATTCTTTGAGTTGCAAATAAATATATGTTAAGATGTTGAACAATGCGATATGCCAACTTATTTTTTTGTGAAGTTTTATAGCCTAATTTGCCAATTTTCTAAACTTTTTGGATCTATCCGAAATAGCGACAAAGTATAGAATGACAATTGATGCAATTTTTATTGTGGAGGGTAATTGAGAACGGGGCTAATTAAAGTGCAAGGGGGCTTTCTTTAATTTAGCAATATATATAATGTAAAAGTGCAAAAGTTTGGAATTATCATATTCTCATTGCTAAATATAAAAATTCATAGATCTGTTTGCAAAAATGCTAAAGTTTTGGGGCCATTGTACATTTTCCTCATTATATTATGCAAATTTCAATCTCTCTGTAAATTTTCACCAAGTCCATAATGTTGCCATGATCCAATCAAAATTACAGCCCATTTGTTATTGGGCCTTGCGATGGGCCCATAATAATATAATGCCAAAAAAATAATAAGAAAAGTAAAAATTAAGATGACTAGGTTTCTGAGCAACCTTTTTGTTTCACTAGTGTAGGAACCCGCGCGATGCGGCCGATATAATCATATTTGATTAAATTTAATAATATAAAAAATACTTTAAAAATTTTAAAATAAAATTATAATTCAATGAAAAACAACAAAAGATAAAAAAAAAAATTATAGGAGAAAAAAATTTGTTACATAAAAATCGGACCACTTTGTATCCTCATTTAGGACATTTTCTACTAACACCGATAATTTCGTGAAGTACCACAGTGCCTTCAACCCCTTTTCAACAAGTCCATATTTTAATTGATACTTTGTGTCCTCCGAGACTATTAGAGGAGAGGGATACACACGCTTTGTATAACTATATATTACAAATTTAAGTGGTCGAGATCGAGGGAGGAAGATTCAAGGCTAGGGTTAGAGTTCGACTCACTCGACGTTGACGGCAAGGGCAAGGGTGGCACGCCTGCGAGGCTTGAGGTTGGAGCGGACGTAGTAGGCGAGGTCGTTGTCGAGGACGCCATATGCCATGCCCAGGGGCTTCTCGGGCAACGCCTCTTAGAACATAGAAATTAATAAGGGGGAAGTCGAAGCAGCGACGTTACAGAGAAGAAATTAATGAGATGGGAAGCCAAAGAGACATACGTTACAGAAAAGAAATTAATGAGACGGAAAACTGAAGAGAAGAGATAGATTTGGCGGGGCACGTACGAAGTCCACTGCATACCAATCTGCTCGGTTTGTTTTTTTTTTTT
>NW_017890667.1:2121-11199 GCF_001540865.1 Ananas comosus | reverse complement strand
GGGCAACGTTTACAGGGAAAAAATTTATAGACGGAAAGGAAAGTTCGAATAGACAGACGTTAAGAGAAGTAATAACTTAGAGAATAGAAAATTTTGGCTACGATCCGAAAAGTGAAAGAAGGGATCCATGAAAGAGGAAATTCGACACGTGGCAAACTCCAAGAGAATAATGCTATAGGTAGGTATAGATAAAAGAAAAAAAAAAAAAAAAAAACAATTCCTTCTGTAAGTTTACTGCTTCTCATATAATTGAAATATTATCCATAAAGATTTCTACAAAAAAAGGATTACTATTAATGCTGTTAAGTATATTAGCAACATTTTTTCTTATTTAGTCACAATTCCTTCTCTTTTATGTTTAATTTTGAGTGGGGGTTTGCAACATTTGGTGTCATGATAGAGAAAATTATTTCATGGACAAGGTCTACCATGTCATATGCGAATTGAATAACCAATAGAAATAGCGTAATGTCACCACACTACAACAGAATTAGGTTATAGGGACACATACTTAGGACATTTTTGTCTAAGTGTCCCATTTATGTTAAAATTTAAAAAAACATCTTATAATGCCTAAATATAAAGCGAATCCAACAAAAAATAAAAGGTTACTATACTCAACCCACCCAACCCAGCCCATTTGGCGCGATTCCAAACAAAAAAGAAAAAAAAAAAAGAAAAATTAATTACCATCTCCCTTTCTCCCTTCACTCAATCCACTGAAATCCTAGACGAGTAGCCCTTCCCTCTCGTCCTCCTCCGCCACAGCAGCCAACGAGGTAGAGTTCCGGCGGCTACTAGATGCTTAAATAAGTATTGCTAATTACTAGCACTTTTTTAGGTTACAGTGACACTCTTTAACTATCACTATATACCTAGCGACCCCACATATAGCAACACTTTTTAAAAGTGTCGGTAATTTAGCCAACAATACTTTTTTTAACCTATACCTACATTTAAAAGTGTCGCTACAGCTGCTGGATCGATTTACAAATACGTTGAGCACGACTTCATTGAGGACTCGTTGAAATAATTTGGAAAACTATATGATTCGCTCCGCATCTGAAACTTTAAGGTCTGTTCTAATTTAGAAAATTTTCGTCTAAATCCACATTAAACGGCGGATATATATAGTGGGAGGCAATAAGAGAATATAAGATGTTCCTTATTCAAATATATTCTTTTTAATGGGTGACCGACTCGAATCACAACAGATATTTACCAGAGATTGATTGTTTCTATTTTGAGGCTGTGTTAGTCACTATTTATCAACTAATCGATTAAAAGTTTTAAAGCGACGTGATCGAACATCAAATAATGCAGTATAAAAACGTGTCGGAGTAGAAAAATCATTTGACGAGATATGTTCCACGACACTTTTTCTTCTGCACTCTTCTCGTTCGTAGATCACTTGCTATCGCTTTTCAAAATTTCAAAGCAGCATGAACGACAGATAAAGCAACGTAAATATGTGTCGATGTAGAAAAATCACTTGATGAGACATTTTCCAAGTCACTTTATCTCCACTGATCTTGCTTTGTAGATCATTAATTTGCTGTCACTTCGACTCCACTCATTGATTCTCGCTTATTGAGGTGTCGACAGATTATTAGATTTCTAAAGTGAATATACATTGAAGATCAGAAATTCGAAGCTCTGCATATTTGTTCTAAAATGAGAATCTTAATTCTCTGGCTTCTGGGATAAAATATCTATTATGGATTTTTATGGCAGGGAGAAACAGACATGTTTAAGCAGCACCAAAAAAAAAAAAAACAAAACAAAAAACAAAAAAAAGAAGAAAGAAATGCTATGTTCACAAATAAATCATATAATAAATTTTTTATAAATTACGTAATCTAAGGATTGAATTTCATCCTTGGTCTTATAAATCATACATATCTCTATACGAAGGAATGTCAACTGGCCGAATTTGAAGTGAATTTTTAAAAATCTAAATCTAAATCCAACTATCAAATTCAAAATCCGAACTTGAACTCGACCAAAAATCCAAAACTCCAACCTGAACCTGGAAACTCAAATCCCGAAACAATTATTACTTGTTTACTATATTTCAAAACACATTAGATCTAAATTTTTAAAATATAAATTCAAATGTAACGCCAAACATTTACCATATTATATAATAAAAAATTAATTCGGGTTAGGGTTGGATTCGGGTTAGGTTCAGATACAGACAAAATCCATATCGAATCTAAATCTGTCAGTGTTTCGTTTTTTATACTCATATTCGAAAAGGTAAACTTCAAATACCATCCTAGTGGTTTCACACTTTCCCACTTTAGTACCATGTAGTTTAAATTGTATCAATTTAGTACCTCGTGATTTTATTTTTCTTTTTTTATTATCGATTCCACTAATTTTTTTCGTTAAATCAGTGATATAGTTAAAATTAAAAGATGCTAAAGTAAATATTCGATAAATCTAGGTGGGGTATTTGAAGTTTTTTGTATATAATTTAATAAAAATTAACAGAAAAGCTGACGAAAAGATAAAAATGAAACCACAGGCCTGTAAACCACATGGTACTAAAGTGAGAAAGTGCGAAACCACAGAGGTGATATTTGAAGTTTACCCTTTTTTTTTTTTTTAATTCCCCCTCTTTGGCTTATGCATCTAAAACCTAATTAAAGTCCACATATTCAACATTCACCATCTCATTGAGAACTCGGTGCAATTAACGACACCGTAATTTTTATTAGATTCACCCTATATATATATATATATATATATATATATATATATATATATATATATATANGTGGTTTCACACTTTCCCACTTTAGTACCATATGGTTTAAATTGTATCAATTTAGTACCCCGTGATTTTATTTTTCTTTTTTTATTATCGATTCCACTAATTTTTTTTGTTAAATCAGTAATAAAGTTAAAACTAAATGATACTAAAGTGAATATTCGATAAATCTAGATAAAGTACCTAAAATTTTTTGTATATAATTTAACAAAAATTAACAGAAAAGCTGACGAAAAGATAAAAATGAAACCACATGCCTGTAAACCACATGGTACTAAAGTAAGAAAGTGCGAAACCATAGAGGTGATATTTGAAGTTTACCCTTTTTTTTTTTTTTATTCCCCCTCTTTGGCTTATGCATCTAAAACCTAATTAAAGTCCACATATTCAACATTCACCATCTCATTGAGAACTCGGAGTAATTAACGACACCGTAATTTTTAATTAGATCCACCCTATGTATATATATATATATATATTTGGCTTATGCATAAGAGAAATAAAGAGCGTGTTTGGTTTAAAATAGAAATCGAGAATCGGAAATCGAAATGAAAATCTGAATGGACCGGAACCAAAAACGGAGCGGTAAAATCTCCAAATATGTTTGGTTTAGAAGAACAATCGGATTAGAATAGTTGATTCTTATTTTCACTATTTGGTAGTGATGGAAAAAACTTTAGTTGTCAAAAAAAAAAGAAGCTAAATTAAAACATAAAAAAAATTTAAATTTTAAATTGAGTTCACAACTCCAAACATAGAATTTAGTTTACAATTTAAATTCAAAATAAAACTTAAGTATTAAAAGTTTATGTAAGAATTTTAAAATGATAGCCAAAATTGAAACTATAAATCTTTAAAAAATTAAAATTTAAAACTGAGTCAACAGTTCAAAATATGAAACCAACTAACTTACGATTGAATTCAAATTATAAATGTAGATTTACAATTTGAGTTCCAATTCGAATCCATAAATTTAATCACAATTAAAATTTAAAATTTGAATGTAAAGTGTGAATTAAATTTAAATCCATAGTGCAAATTCAAAATTCTTCATTGAATTTAAATTTCAATTTAAGTTGAACTCAAAATCGAAAATTTGAAATTTCAATTCTTAATTTTGAACTCATATTTTAATTAAAAATTAAATTTTAAAAAATTATTTTAATTTCAAATAAAAATTATACATTATAATCGAACTATGTTTGGATCAAGCATTCATTCCGCCAGAATTTAATTTCCAATCCCGCCTCCTACGATTAGAGAAAATAAGTGATTGGGCGATTCACAATGCACCAGAAATCGAAATTGGAATGAAAATCTCATATACTAATCATCTGTTCTGATTCTAATTTCTGAGTAAAAAATGGCGAACCGAAGATACCCAAAAAATGTGTACTCATGCAAAGAAATGTAGATAAGAAAAAGTGGGGCTCTTCCTAACTTAGCGCACATCTGATGTTGATTTGATGTAATTATAAATACAATATAATTAAAAGAGTATGAAATAAAAAAAAAAAGTAATTTTATTTGTATTTTTTTTCCTCCACCACTAGTTATGTAGAATCTTTCAAAAACTGTCAATATAAAAAAATGTTCCAAACATTGCATGCGTGACAAACATCAATGCCCCTTTAATTAATAAAAAGATAAATGAGACTTTATCAATTTAAATAAGTAATAATGTTTTAAAAAAATTTGGGGCATGAATTGAACCAAAACGTATTCATATTATAAACTGAAAAAAAAAAAAAACTATCCTAAAATCGTATAAATTGAACCAAAAACACAAAGTCAGATGATAGTTTCTCTCATCAGGGCTAATTCTAATAAAACTTTAACGAAAATTGATAAAAAAAGGATGTTTCGGATATTATTTACAGATTTATAGAAACTAGTTAAGTATACGTACAAATGCACGTAACAATTATTTTAATTTATTTTAAATTAATATGAATTTGCACATTGTATTTATTTAAAATTTTATAATTTATAAATTCATATGTTATATTTTATTAGAAAATATTTGTAATATTCTATTTTTTTATATACATTAAATATTTTTATATATTTTTTTATTTCTGATGATCTAAAATTTAAATATGTGTTTTAAACAAAAAGCATCAAAATTTAATTCATATTTATTTCAAAATTTAAAATTTAATTTTCATCCACTATAATTAAAATTTTTGGAAAAGAATGCGATTTTTTAACAGATTAATCATAGCCGTTTGTTCTTATTTGAGATTTTTTTAATTAAGTGAACCGTTTATTTTTAATTGATACAACCATTCGTATTGGATTTATAGATGGATAAAAATGCTATTTTTTAACTGATTAATCATAACCGTTCATTCTTATTTAAAATTTTTTTAATTAAGTGATCATATCTGTTCGTACCCATTCGTAAGAAATATATAGAATATTCTTTTATTCTTTTTTGGATTCCGTCTGTCATTGTCGAAATTTTTATACGCTTTTATATATAGTATAGATAATACTGATATTGACAATTTTGAAGAGATATTTATAATATTTTTCTAAGTTTTAAGAGTACATCTAAATTACCCTTACATTTTTGTTTTTGTTTCCTAGCTCAAAAATGCTTTTTTTTCCCCTTAAATCAGATGATTTGATTCTTTACCAACTGCTGCAATTAAAATTATAGTCAATTCTGATATAGTCCACTTGCAACAATCGAAGCTCCTATTTAGTTTCAACTGCAGTAGTTAAACTCCAAATCCAACTACAGTAATTTGACCTGAGGCCAAATCGGCTGCAAATTTGACTTACGGCAATTGAAAGTATATAAGGATATACTCCTCTAGCTTTTGTTGCTACATTCCTCCCGACATTCAAATGTGATACAGCTATAATTGCTCCAGTTGCATCTGTCTGTAACTCTAACTTGTCGAATCTAAATCTACGGAAAACCAATCAGTTCCTAAGTTATTTCACGTGATCGCTAATCACGTTCTCGACATGCTAATCACTTGATAAATATTGCTAGAATTAGCTAGCTAGAATTATTCCTTACTTAACCAAGCTAGTTATGTACCTAAACAAAAACCAACAAAAAATAAATAAAACCCTAGCTAGCTAAGAGTTAGATTAATGTATATTTGGACAAGGTATTAATCCTAGAATATATAGTTATTTAAATCCCTCAAGTGTGAAATGTACTTTTGAGTAGCATAGAAGAAGATTATTATTATTATTCTTTAATTTTGAACTTTTTATGTACCATACATTTATGAAGCAATATCCCATCACTTAATAGATACAAATGCATATGTTTTTATTTACTTTTTATATGAAACGTTTCATTGGCCGTATCTTTTCATATTTACACACCAAATCTCATCACTTCACTATTATTAGTTCATGCACCTATACCATAAATATATATATATACACACACACACATAATAATAATAATAATAATATCCACCATTAATTAAAAACATGGGAATTACCTAATTATGGTAATAAACCAGCTGCAACTTTACGTGTAGAGATCTTAATCCAGGATATGTTGATTCCTAAATTAGCAAATATGAAATCACCCATGATCCAATGCAAAAGAGACACAATGTTATGTTTACTTTAACATATTCTATAGCTGTTTCCTAACATGCTATTTATATATAAAAATAGGTTCTAATATAATTAGCTTAAGATGATAATACAATATTTATAAATAGAAGGATAATTATAAAACAGGGTTAATTTCTTGAGTACTCAGAAGAGTACCCTTAATTAGTTACATAGGTACCCCTAAAAAATTTTCAATAGCAAAAAAATCTTTTTAATTTCATAAAATTATTGAAATTATGCTTATTTGTTTAACTCTGCTTAAAATTTGGCCATTTTCCCGTTACGCCCGCCCATGGAGCGTTTTAACGTTTATAGTTATGGATTATAGGGTTTAGAATTTTAGGGTTTTAAGAATTTGAAATTTTAGGGTGTTAGGGATTTTAGGGTTTTTAGGGTTTGGGAGATGCGAATCTAATTAGCAAGTGCGTACAAAATAATTTTCTCAGTCCTTCACGGTAACCAAAATATTAACTATAATTAATTAAAAAGGAGTAAAATTTATCATTTTATGTTTTAATTCAACTATAATTTTATACTAATCTGAGACTGTTTATGATATAATTTATGAATTTTGAGAGGTAATAATGATATTACCAAATATGAAGGGACATTTGTAATATTTTTAAAGTTATGAGGGGAATGTTTGAAATTGCTCCTATAAAATATAAAAATTGTACTTTACCTCAAAGGTTAATATTGGAATATATGCTAACATATACACATTAAATAACTGTTTACTGATATATTGGTGCACATAAAAGATTGAGTAGACTTTGATTAACCCCTTTTGTTTAATGTATTTTTACTTTGCCGTCATGTGGTTTGAAAAATTTTACTTTATTATTTACTCTACAGATCTGTTTAATCGTAAAGATCTACTATTAAATCGAACAGTAAAATTATATATTTTACAATCATAAGATCAAATGCTACAACGCATGCGAGTAAAACTATTTTCCGATTAGTAACATCACTGGAGAAGATCGAGATCTTCTGAAGTTTTGGTAAAGTTTAAGAGGTCTAATTTATAAGATTAAAAGTTTCGCGCCGGCTTGTGAAAGTGTAAATTTCAAGAAGTATTTACACATTTTTCTTTGTAAAATTTTTCACTTTAATTATGTACCACTCTCTAGTTGGTAAATTGTAGCATTTTGTAGTGAAAATTGAAAAAAAAAAAATAAAGCAGTTAAAGGTTTTTCCTTTTTTTGGGTAAATTTTAATTTGTCTACCTCGTAGTTTAACGTATTTTTAATTTGTAAACAAAAATAAGGTTGTGCTTAGCTATCGTGTGGTTTTATTATTATTTCAATGAAAAAACTTCCCACTAAATAGATATTAAAGTGATATTTTTTAAAAACTATATGATGTTATTATATTAAAAAATAAAACTATATGATATTCATGTGTAGTTTTTTGAATTAGATGGTGACTGATAAGTAAAAAAAAAAAAAAAGCTTTAAATTATAGATAACCTAAGTGTAAATTGTTTAAACTACAAAATGATAAAGTAAAAATGCGCTAAACCATAGTTAGTTAATTCGGATTCGGCAAAAATTCGGTACGGGTATAATACGTATAAAATTTATTTTCTAATTTTTAAATTCGTTGAAAAATTCGGCTTAAAAAACGGATTCAGTATAAAATATAAAATATAAGATAATATATATTTAAAAATAAAAAATTATAAATTTTTTATTTATATTTTTAATAATTTGCGAATAATTCGGCTAGATCAAAAATTCGTGAATAATTTTTCTTCTTTGAAAAAAATTCGTAAATAAACTGTTTAATTAGAATTTTCAATAATTCGCGAATAATTCGCGAATTAACTAACTAGGCGCTAAACTACGGCAGGGTAAACTAATTTTTATTTTTGGGGTTTTTTTGTTTTTTCTATTTTTTTTGTCATATATATAGTTAGCCTCGTGGCTAAGACTAGGTCCATCCATATGTGACATCACTTCAATATGGAAGTATTAGACCTTCTCTCACCAATCATGTGATTAAATGTCTTAATATATCACTTTTCTTATCAAATTTGGATTGATTCATCCCTCTCACAATGCATTAATTTCTAGAGAGAGAGAGAGAGAGAGAGAGAAGAGAGAGAGGAGATGCATGAAACATCCAACATGTTTAAGAGGAGCCACATAAGTTTCCATGTAAGCTTAATTTCTCTCTCGCTACTCTTTTCTAATTTGTAACTCCCAACCCCCACTTCCATCTTTGGGAGATTCATTTGATTCTTTTCCATTCATGCTTTATCACCCTCTCCCTATAATAATAATAATAAACATCAATCACAAGTACAAAACCCCCCCATGTTATTTGTGCCCTAACAACAACAACACCATCATGGATTACTACAACATGGATGAGACTTTTCAAAAAGATGGTGAGAAAAAAGTGGGTAGCGAACACGCAGAGGCCGTAACACCACAACTCGAAAGCAAGACAGAAGGAGAGGACAGTGACGAAGGAACGTCGGTCGAGCTCGACCTGATCGGTTCGCTCGGCGCGACCGACCGGCCCCCGTCGTCGTCGTCGTCGTCGCCGCCGCCGCCTTCGCCCGACCGGGAGCCGCCGCGCGTGTTCTCGTGCAACTACTGCCGCCGCAAGTTCTACAGCTCGCAGGCGCTCGGCGGGCACCAGAACGCGCACAAGCACGAGCGCAGCCTCGCGAAGCGCGGCGCCGCCGCCGCCGCTAT
>NW_017890667.1:0-2098 GCF_001540865.1 Ananas comosus | reverse complement strand
GTGGCTCTTCGGGCAGGGCCACCGGAGGTGGGCAGCGCCGTCGGGGAGTGCGGCGGCAATCGGACGCATGTATCCGCATGAGGCGTACGCAATGTCGGCGAGGCCGCCGCCGATCGTATCGAGGTTCGACGAGACGTCGGCAGCGTCCGGAGGGTATCTGTCGGCCACATCCGCTGCCGCCGGCGGTGGCGGTGGCGGCGGCGGCGGCAGCAGCAGCAGCAGCAGTGGTGGTGGCAATTTGAACGTTAGACAAGATGAGTTGCCTAAACTGGACCTGACCCTGAGGCTTTAGTTAGCTGGTGATTAAGCTCGAACTAATTTATTTATGTTTCTTTTATAAAGTGATTTTTTACTTTATTTAACCTAAATTTGTATTTGACTAAGCCGATTATTTTGGTCTAGGCTCATTAATTAGTTCGTATTTTTGTAAAGGATTTGAACATTCGATGATGTTTCGTTTGTTTAACTCGTGATTAATTGTGGGTTGTTTGTGTATATAACTATATGTATACTTGTTTCTCTTTTTTATTTTTTTATTCCCATTGCTTTTAATTACGTCGTGTTTACATCTTGCGGATTGAAAATGCACCAAGGCCCCCTCAACTATCGCCTAATTTGAAAAGGCACCTTCAACTTTACTTTCTGTTTTAAAAAAAATTCTAATTTGATACCCGATAAGTTCTAAATTTTTGTAGGAGTAATAAGTTTAACAAATTTTCTAATTTAATTGACTAAAATGACTCAACTGAAAAAAAAAAAAAAAATCGAAAGTTAAGAGGGGTCTCCATAAATTTTCACCTTTCTCTCGTTCCACTTTTGTAAATCAACATCCGCTCATATTATTATTATTATTATTATTATTATTATTATCTACGATATTTAGTACTAGGGTAAGGATTAAACTTTAAAATTGTCCAAAATAGTCAATTAACTTACCTTTTAGTTTCATTTAGACAAACAAATAGTAACTCTTAAACGCAATTACAAAATTTCAAATTTTGAATCACTACATTATCTTATAAATAGTATTTTTATCATTTCAACTAAGGATGGTAATAAATAAATTTCCATAAGCATGCCCGTTTAACTCTAGTTTTCTGTTACTGGTATACGTTATTTCTCTTACATTTATATTTTTCCATTTATGGCCAAAATTAGATCAATGACAAATAAAAAAAAAAGAAAAAGAAAATTCAATTGCTTATTCTATTTCCAAACGATAGGCTATCTAGGGTTTGAATAAAATTTTGAACGCATTGTTTCTACATGAAATGTATATGGATTGAAGCTCAGGGTACCCACATGATCTCAATCAAAAGCATATATAAATGGTATCTGAAGTATAAAATATGTCCCGTGTTCATGTTTAAGTTAAAACATGTGTTACATGTCCAGTGTCTACTGTCCCGTGTCAGTATAACATAATAATTTTTATGATTACAATTTTGAGCTCAAAAAGCAGAAGCACTTGGTTCTAACTTACGCATTACGAAAAAGTTGTTGAAAAAAAATTAAGACTAAATTACAGAAACACCCCCCCACCCCCCCATCAAAATCTGATTTTTTACTTTTCCCACTATCATTTAAAAACCTATACTTTGTCCCCTTATAAAATAAAAAATATACATTTCACCCCCTACTTCCGTTATAAAATATTTTTTTATGCCAAAAATACCCCTCCGCTCTCTTCCCTGTAGCTTTGTCTACCTCCGCCTCGTCCTCCTCCACTGCCTCGCCCTCGCCCACATTCCCGTCCGCGCCCACAAACACCCCTTCGCTCTCGGTGCCGTTACCCACCTCTCCATCCACGCCCACCTCGATTTCCTCCCTACTATCGCCGAAATCGAAGAGCGGCGAGAGTGCAGGAGAAGGGAAGCAGGTGAAGAAAAAAATTGAGAGAAACTGCGGCCGATCGAGGTGTGAACCACGGCCGATCGAAGCGGCGGTTGAGAAAAATAAGAAAAGAGACGAAAATGGTGGGGGACAAAATGATCATTTTATCATCACAGTACACACCGTACCTCCTGTGAACATTTTTTATTTTACAAGGGGACAAAGTATAGATTTTTAAATAATAGAGGGAAAAGTGAAAAATCGG